>NC_060189.1:50451986-50714486 GCF_021184085.1 Oncorhynchus gorbuscha | reverse complement strand
AGGAAATCCCACCCAGTTGACTACTGTAAAAAGTCGGAAGCCCTCAATGGAAATGTCCACCTAGAGTCCTCTATCCAGCTCTATGAAGAACCCAGTCTCGGGCGTCAATCAAACCCCTACTAGCATGCAGGGATGACTGCAGCTCAACACACTGTTTGAACGGATAGTAATACAACCAGATGTACACTATTAGCATACTGTAAATCCATAGACAACGATGATACAAGAGGGAGAGAGACCTGGGGGCTTGGGAGCTGCAGAGCACATGAGAAACGTTCTTCCAACAGCCATTGGTGAAAGGGTTCACTCCTCCCCTAAACTTCCCCGTCACCTGAGAAAGGAGAGAGGAGGGAGAGAGAAAGACACAGGAGGGAGAGAGAGAGAGGGGGAAAGAGAGAAAGGAGAGAGAACGAGACCGGGGGAGAGAGGGAGAGACAGGAGAGAGAGAGAAAGAGACAGAAGGGAGAGAGACGGGAGAGAAAAGGAGATACAAGAGAGAAAGATGACAGAATAAATAAATAAAAATAGGTTATTCATTTTCCCCAAGACATCATCCATTCATCAACACGACATATTTAAAGTGTAAACATCAAACATGGAGTGTCGAGTGCCAAAAATAAAAATGGGGGAGAAATAGAGGGAGGGAGGGGTGAGGGAGAGGAGGACAGAGGATTATTCTCTCTCCTCGATGAGATGATGACCCGTACATCTGCATTCAGGGGAGGGATGGAGGGAGACAGGGATGGAGGGAGGGATAGCGGGGGGGGGTTACATTTTGGAGGATTATCGTGGGGCCGTTGTAGAGATTAAATGTTTTGGGCCTTTAGGAACAACATCAACACAAACGCACACCAACGGTTCAGAGGTGCGCGACAGGAAACAACCGCGTCAGATAACTAGGTGTGACTGGTCGGGACGGGCTGGGCCGGAGTGCTGGATCTGACGTAAACAAGGGGTCTTACGTATCTCTTCAAGGAGAAGGGGCATGAACAAGGCAAGCGCCTGTTGTGTCCTGTGTACATGACAAATAAACTTTGTTTTGGTTTTGATCTCGGTCTTTGTTTTCCAAGGGGATGAGCATCTCTCTCACTATTTCTGTGATGACAGCTAATCTTTGCAATTGCAGGGTCAATTCTAGTCCAGGGGGCTGCCGGATTTGGGTCCAGCCTCTTGGCAACTAAGACACTTTTAAAAAGGGACAGTTATACCTGGTGTGTGTGTGTTATACTTGTTCGTTGGTGGTTTGTCCCTGGTGTGTGTGTGTGTGTGTGTGTGTGTGTGTGTGTGTGTGTGTGTGTGTGTGTGTGTGTGTGTGTGTGTGCTGTACCTGTTCGTTGAGGTTCTCCCCCGGTGTGTGTGTGTGCTGTACCTGTTCGTTGGTGGTTCTCCCCCGGTGTGTGTGTGTGTTGTACCTGTTCGTTGGTGGTTCTCCCCTGGTGTGTGTGTGTGTGTGTGCTGTACCTGTTCGTTGGTGGTCCTCCCCCGGTGTGTGTGTGTGTGTGTGTGTGTGTGTGTGTGTGTGTGTGTGTGTGTGTGTGTGTGTGTGTGTGTGTGTGTGTGTGTGTGTGTGTGTGTGTGTGTGTGAGCTGTACCTGTTCGTTGGTGGTTCTCCCCCCGTTGTGTGTGTGCTGTACCTGTTCTGGTTCTCCCTGGTGTGTGTGTGTGTGTGCTGTACCTGTTCGTTGGTGGTTCTCCCCGGTGTGTGTGTGTGTGCTGTACCTGTTCGTTGGTGGTTCTCCCGTGTGTGTGTGTGTGTGTGTGTGTGTGCTGTACCTGTTCGTTGGTGGTTCTCCCCCGTGTGTGTGTGTGTGTGTGTGTGTGTGTGTGTGTGTGTGTGTGTGTGTGTGTGTGTGTGTGCTGTACCTGTTCGTTGGTGGTTCTCCCCCGGTGTGTGTGTGTGTGTGTGTGTGTGTGTGTGTGTGTGTGTGTGTGTGTGTGTGTGTGTGTGTGTGTGTGTGTGTGTGTGTGTGTGTGTGTGTGTGTGCTGTACCTGTTCGTTGGTGGTTCTCCCCCGGTGTGTGTGTGCTGTACCTGTTCGTTGGTGGTTCTCCCCTGGTGTGTGTGTGTGTGTGCTGTACCTGTTCGTTGGTGGTTCTCCCCCGGTGTGTGTGTACTGTACCTGTTCGTTGGTGGTTCTCCCGCGGGCCACCAGTACCATGTGGAAGCCAGTCAGACCAGCCACCGGGATGAAGAAGAGACCAGCCACACACATCACTGCCATACTGAGAGACCAGGGGTTAAGGAGGCAACAGAGACGCCAAATAACACACTCACCGGGCATGTCGCAAATGGCACCCTATTCCTTACATAGTGCACTACGTTTTGACCAGCGCTCATTCGGGACGCAGGCATAGACCCCCAAAGAAAAAAAAAAAGTGTTGAAAATGAAATACTCGGGAGACATACCCGTCCGTCCGACAGACGGAAACGCAGGAATCTACCGCCCCAAAAACACACACATGAACCAAACTACACATCCAACCGCACACACTCTCACAACAAAACACACACTAACCCTCACCCCCGAGGCCCAGACTTGTGGCTTGTCGGACATCCCAACACCTATGTACAGGATACGTGACGGCAGAGTGGACCGTGTCCAGCTGCTGTGTGTGGTAGAGGACGTAGAGCAGGCCGAAGCCAAACACTCCCATGATGTGGACCGTCAGGGACAGCAGGAACAGGAAGAAGTGGCGGTAGTTCCTCCGGCCGATACAGTTGTTCACCCACGGGCAGTGGTGGTCGAAGTCCTGGAGAAGAGGAGAGAGAGAGAGGGGGAAGGGGGGGGGGCAGGAGCAAAAAGGGTGAGTTAGAGCCATTTGTACAAAGTTAAAACGGGACAGTGCGAGATTTGCTCTGTTATATGTGAAACACTGACAGTAGAAGTCAGTCTCCACTGTTTGTGCCCAGTACGCGTGTTGCACTTTTACTTGGAGAGGACGAGAGCTTTGCGCCAGAGCGTCCAACTCTTTGTTTCTCGGGTGCCCCCCTCCACCTGCAAGGGTGGTCGCCTCTCTGGTCTCATAGGATAGTGGAGGCTATTATATTGACCTTAGACAACAGTGGGTTGAATCCCACAGGTTTGTTCAAATGCATCTCTTAAGAGCTGGGCTCTCCTGGAGAACTACCTTCCTGTAGGTTTTCACGACACTTGTAACGAACCTGATTTAGCCTCTCAACCAGGTACTTAGTCAAATCAGGTGTGCTAGATTAGGGTTGCAGTGAAAAGCTACAGGACGATAGCTCTCCCTGGCACAGGGTTGGAGAGCCCTGCTTTAGAGGATACGTGATGTTGACCCCGTCCAGCTGCATGTTGATGTGAGATGGTGTGTGTGTGTGTGTGTGCGTACCTCCACACAGTTGTCACACACAGAGCAGTGTGAGCAGCGGGGCGGTCTGTAGAAGCGGCAGGTGGAACACCATTTCATCCTGACCTGGATGCCCCGGATCTCCACCGTCTTATAGAGCGGAGCGCGGAAATCATCCTCCTTGTCCTCATCCTCATCCGCTGGAGAAAAACAAACACTGTTAAAAAACTAGCATGAACACACCCCCTTACTAGATCAGCATGAACACCGCCCCCCTTACTAGATCAGCATGAACACCCCACCTTACTAGATCAGCATGAACACACCCCTTACTAGATCAGCATGAACACACCCCTTACTAGATCAGCATGAACACACCCCCTTACTAGATCAGCATGAACACACCCCCTTACTAGATCAGCATGAACACACCCCCTTACTAGATCAGCATGAACACACCCCTTACTAGATCAGCATGAACACACCCCCTTACTAGATCAGCATGAACACCCCCCTTACTAGATCAGCATGAACACCCCCCCCCCCTACTAGATCAGCATGAACACCCCCCTTACTAGATCAGCATGAACACCCCCCCATGAACACCGCCCCTTACTAGATCAGCATGAACACCCCCCCCTTACTAGATCAGCATGAACACCCCCCCCCCTACTAGATCAGCATGAACACCGCCTTACTAGATCAGCATGAACACCCCCCTTACTAGATCAGCATGAACACCCCCCCCTTACTAGATCAGCATGAACACCCCCCCTTACTAGATCAGCATGAACACCCCCCTTACTAGATCAGCATGAACACCCCCCTTACTAGATCAGCATGAACACCGCCCCTAGATCAGCATTACTAGATCAGCATGAACACCGCCCCTTACTAGATCAGCATGAACACCCCCCCCTTACTAGATCAGCATGAACACCAACTAGATCAGCCCCCCTTACTAGATCAGCATGAACACCACCCCTTACTAGATCAGCATGAACACCGATCCCCCCCTTACTAGATCAGCATGAACACCCCCCCCTTACTAGATCAGCATGAACACCCCCCTTACTAGATCAGCATGAACACCCCCTTACTAGATCAGCATGAACACCCCCCTTACTAGATCAGCATGAACACCCCCCTTACTAGATCAGCATGAACACACACCCTTACTAGATCAGCATGAACACACTAGATCAGCCCACACTACCCTTACTAGATCAGCATGAACACCCCCCCTTACTAGATCAGCATGAACACCCCCCTTACTAGATCAGCATGAACACCTCCCCCCACCTTACTAGATCAGCATGAACACCCCACCCCTTACTAGATCAGCATGAACACCCCACCTTACTAGATCAGCATGAACACCCCCCCACCTTACTAGATCAGCATGAACACCCCCCCTTACTAGATCAGCATGAACACCCCCCCTTACTAGATCAGCATGAACAACCCCCCTTACTAGATCAGCATGAACACACACCCTTACTAGATCAGCATGAACACCCCCCTTACTAGATCAGCATGAACCCCCCCCACTAGATCAGCATGAACACACCCCCTTACTAGATCAGCATGAACACCCCCCCCCTTACTAGATCAGCATGAACACCTCCCCCACCTTACTAGATCAGCATGAACACCCCCCCACCTTACTAGATCAGCATGAACACCCCCTTCCCCTTACTAGATCAGCATGAACACCCCCCTTACTAGATCAGCATGAACACCCCACCTTACTAGATCAGCATGAACACCCCACCTTACTAGATCAGCATGAACACCCCCCTTACTAGATCAGCATGAACATCCCCCACCTTACTAGATCAGCATGAACACCCCCCACCTTACTAGATCAGCATGAACACCCCCCCTTACTAGATCAGCATGAACACCCCCCTTACTAGATCAGCATGAACACCCCCTTACTAGATCAGCATGAACACCCCCCACCTTACTAGATCAGCATGAACACCCCCCCTTACTAGATCAGCATGAACACCACCCCTTACTAGATCAGCATGAACACCCCCCCCTTACTAGATCAGCATGAACACCCCCCACTAGATCAGCATGAACACCCCCACCTTACTAGATCAGCATGAACACCCCCCCCTTACTAGATCAGCATGAACACCCCCACCCCTTACTAGATCAGCATGAACACCCCCCCCTTACTAGATCAGCATGAACATCACCCAGTCATGTACTTCTAGATCAGAACCCACTACCCTGAACCCCTCTTGAGCTACAGATCAGCATGAACACCCCCCCTTACTAGATCAGCATGAACACCCCCCACCACCTTACTAGATCAGCATGAACACCCCCCCACCTTAATAGATCAGCATGAACATCCCCCCCTTAATAGATCAGCATGAACACCCCCCTTACTAGATCAGCATGAACACCCCCCTTACTAGATCAGCATGAACACCCCCCCTTACTAGATCAGCATGAACCCCCCCACTTACTAGATCAGCATGATCAGCATGAACACCCCCCCACCTTACTAGATCCCCCCACCTTACTAGATCAGCATGAACACCCCCACCACCTCACTAGATCAGCATGAACACCCCCCACCTTACTAGATCAGCATGAACACCCCCCACCTTACTAGATCAGCATGAACACCCTACTAGATCAGTATGAACCCCCCACCCTACTAGATCAGCATGAACACCCCCCCACCTTACTAGATCAGCATGAACACCCCCCTCCACCTTACTAGATCAGCATGAACACCCCCCACCTTACTAGATCAGTATGAACACCCCCCACCTTACTAGATCAGCATGACCCCCCCCCTTACTAGATCAGCATGAACACCCCCTTACTAGATCAGCATGAACACCACCCCCTTACTAGATCAGCATGAACACCCCACCCTACTAGATCAGCATGAACCCCCCCACCCTACTAGATCAGCATGAACACCCCCCTCCACCTTACTAGATCAGCATGAACACCCCCCACCTTACTAGATCAGCATGAACACCCCCCACCTTACTAGATCAGCATGACCCCCCACCTTACTAGATCAGCATGAACACCCCCTTACTAGATCAGCATGAACACCCCCCTTACTAGATCAGCATGAACACCCCCCACCTTACTAGATCAGCATGAACACCCCACCACCTTACTAGATCAGCATGAACACCCCCACCTTACTAGATCAGCACGAAACCCCTGATCAGCATGAACCCCCCACCTTACTAGATCAGCATGAACACCCCCCCCACCTTACTAGATCAGCATGAACACCCCCACCTTACTAGATCAGCATGAACACCCCACCTTACTAGATCAGCATGAACACCCCCCCACCTTACTAGATCAGCATGAACACCCCCTCCTTACTAGATCAGCATGAACACTTACTAGATCAGCATGAACACCCCCCACCTTACTAGATCAGCATGAACCCCCCACCTTACTAGATCAGCATGAACACCCCCCACCTTACTAGATCAGCATGAACACCCCCCACCTTACGATCAGCATGAATAACACCCCTTACTAGATCACTTACTAGATCAGCATGAACACACCCCACCTTACTAGATCAGCATGAACACCCCCCCCACCTTACTTGATCAGCATGAACACCCCCCACCACCTTACTAGATCAGCATGAACACCCCCCCCCACCTTACTAGATCAGCATGAACACCCACCCTTACTAGATCAGCATGAACACCCCCCACCTTACTAGATCAGCATGAACACCCCCCCCACCTTACTAGATCAGCATAAACACCCCCCACCTTACTAAATCAGCATAAATACCCCCACCACCTTATTAGATCAGCATAAAAACCCCCACCTTACTAGATCAGCATGAATACCCCACACCACCTTACTAGATCAGCATGAACACCCCCACCTTACTAGATCAGCATGAACACACACCCTTACTAGATCAGCATGAACATGCCTAGATCAGCTTGAACCCCCCTTACTAGATCAGTATGAACACCCCCTTACTAGATCATGTGTGAACAACCCCCCTACACTAGATCAGCATGAACACACACCCTTACTAGATCAGCATGAACACACCCCCTTACTAGATCAGCATGAACCCCCCACTGATCACCACACACCTTACTAGATCAGCATGAACACACCCCCTTACTAGATCAGCATGAACCCCCCCACACTAGATCAGCATGAACACCCCACCACCTTACTAGATCAGCATGAACACCCCCCCACCTTACTAGATCAGCATGAACACCCCCCCACCTTACTAGATCAGCATGAACACCCCCACCTTACTAGATCAGCATGAACACCCCCCCCCCTTACTAGATCAGCATGAACACCCCACCTTACTAGATCAGCATGAACACCCCCCACCTTACTTGATCAGCATGAACACCCCCCACCTTACTAGATCAGCATGAACACCCCCACCTTACTTGATCAGCATGAACACCCCCCACCACCTTACTAGATCAGCATGAACACCCCCCACCTTACTAGATCAGCATGAACATCCCCCCTTACTAGATCAGCACGAACACCCCCCCACCTTACTAGATCAGCATGAACACCCCCCCACCTTACTAGATCAGCATGAACACCCCACCTTACTAGATCAGCATGAACACCCCCCCCCACCTTACTAGATCAGCATGAACACCCCCCACCACCTTACTAGATCAGCACACACACCCTTACTAGATCAGCATGAACACCCCCCACCTTACTAGATCAGCATGAACCCCCCCCACCTTACTAGATCAGCATAAACACCCCACCTTACTAAATCAGCATGAACACCCCCACCACCTTACTAGATCAGCATGAACACCCCCCACCTTACTAGATCAGCATGAACACCCCCACCACCTTACTAGATCAGCATGAACACCCCCACCTTACTAGATCAGCATGAACACACACCCTTACTAGATCAGCATGAACACCCCCCCTTACTAGATCAGCATGAACACCACCCCCCCTTACTAGATCAGCATGAACACCCCCCTTACTAGATCAGCATGAACACCCCCCCTTACTAGATCAGCATGAACCCCCCCACCCCTTACTAGATCAGCATGAACACCCCCCACCTTACTAGATCAGCATGAACACCCCCCCACCTTACTAGATCAGCATGAACACCCCCCACCTTACTAGATCAGCATGAACACCCCCCCCACCTTACTAGATCAGCATGAACACCCCCCACCTTACTAGATCAGCACCACCCCCCCCTTACTAGATCAGCATGAACACCCCCACCTTACTAGATCAGCATGAACACCCCACCTTACTAGATCAGCATGAACACCCCCACCTTACTAGATCAGCATGAACACCCCCCCACCTTACTAGATCAGCATGAACACCCCCCACCTTACTAGATCAGCATGAACACCCCCCACCTTACTAGATCAGCATGAACACCCCCCACCTTACTAGATCAGCATGAACACCCCCCCACCTTACTAGATCAGCACGAACACCCCCCTTACTAGATCAGCACCCCCACCTTACTAGATCAGCATGAACACCCCCCACCTTACTAGATCAGCATGAACACCCCCACCACCTTACTAGATCAGCATGAACACCCCCCACCTTACTTGATCAGCATGAACACCCCCCCCACCAGACTAGATCAGCATGAACACCCCCACCTTAATAGATCAGCATGAACACCCCCCACCTTACTTGATCAGCATGAACACCCCCCACCACCTTACTAGATCAGCATGAACACCCCCCACCTTAATAGATCAACATATAATATATATGCCATTTAGCAGACGCTTTTATCAAAAGAACGACTTACAGTCATGTGTGATACATTCTACGTATGGGTGGTCCCGCATCGAACCCACTACCCTGGCGTTACTAGCGCATGAACACCATGCTCCTTAATAGATCAGCATGAACACCCCCACCTTACTAGATCAGCATGAACACCACCCCACCACCTTATTAGATCAGCATAACACCCCCCACCTTAATAGATCAGCATGAACACCCCCACCTTAATAGATCAGCATGAACACCCCCACCTTACTAGATCAGCATGAACACCCCCCACCTTACTAGATCAGCATGAACACCCCCCCCACCTTACTAGATCAGCATGAACACCCCCCCCCACCTTACTAGATCAGCATGAACACCCCCCACCACCTTACTAGATCAGCATGAACACCCCCCACCTTACTAGATCAGCATGAACACCCCCCACCTTACTAGATCAGCATGAACACCCCCACCACCTTACTAGATCAGCATGAACACCCCCCACCTTACTAGATCAGCATGAACACCCCCCACCTTACTAGATCAGCATGAACACCCCCCTTACTAGATCAGCATGAACACCCCCCCACCTTACTACAGCTGAACACCCCCCACCTTACTTGATCAGCATGAACACCCCCCCCACCTTACTTGATCAGCATGAACACCCCCCCCACCTTACTAGATCAGCATGAACACCCCCCCACCTTACTAGATCAGCATGAACACCCCCCACCTTACTAGATCAGCATGAACACCCCCCCTTACTAGATCAGCATGAACACCCCCCACCTTACTAGATCAGCATGAACACCCCCCCTTACTAGATCAGCATGAACACCACCCCACCTTACTAGATCAGCATGAACACCCCCCCCACCTTACTAGATCAGCATGAACACCCCCCACCTTACTAGATCAGCATGAACACCCCCCACCTTACTAGATCAGCATGAACACCCCCCACCTTACTAGATCAGCATGAACCCACCCCACCTTACTAGATCAGCATGAACTTACCTTACTAGATCAGCATGAACACCCCTCTTACTAGATCAGCATGAACACCCCCACCTTACTAGATCAGCATGAACACCCCCCACCTTACTAGATCAGCATGAACACCCCCCCACCTTACTTGATCAGCATGAACACCCCCCCACCTTACTAGATCAGCATGAACACCCCCACCTTACTTGATCAGCATGAACACCCCCCACCACCTTACTAGATCAGCATGAACACCCCCTCCACCTTACTAGATCAGCATGAACACCCCCCACCTTAATAGATCAGCATGAACACCCCCCACCTTACTTGATCAGCATGAACACCCCCCACCACCTTACTAGATCAGCATGAACACCCCCCACCTTAATAGATCAACATATAATATATATGCCATTTAGCAGACGCTTTTATCAAAAGCGACTTACAGTCATGTGTGCATACATTCTACGTATGGGTGGTCCCGGGATCGAACCCACTACCCTGGCGTTACAAGCGCCATGCTCTACCAACTGAGCTACAGAAGGACCAGCATGAACACCCCCCCCTTACTAGATCAGCATGAACACCACCCCACCACCTTACTAGATCAGCAAGAACACCCCCCACCTTAATAGATCAGCATGAACATCCCCCCACCTTAATAGATCAGCATGAACACCCCCCCACCTTACTAGATCAGCATGAACACCCCACCTTACTAGATCAGCATGAACACCCCCCACCTTACTAGATCAGCATGAACCCCCCACCTTACTAGATCAGCATGAACACCCCCCCACCTTACACCCCCACCTTACTAGATCAGCATGAACACCCCCCCCTTACTAGATCAGCATGAACACCCCCCACCTTACTAGATCAGCATGAACACCCCCACCCACCTTACTAGATCAGCATGAACACCCCCCACCACCTTACTAGATCAGCATGAACACCCCCCACCTTACTAGATCAGCATGAACACCCCCCACCTTACTAGATCAGCATGAACACCCCCCCACCTTACTAGATCAGCATGAACACCCCCCACCTTACTAGATCAGCATGAACACCCCCCACCTTACTAGATCAGCATGAACACCCCCCACCTTACTTGATCAGCATGAACACCCCCCACCACCTTACTAGATCAGCATGAACACCCCCCCACCTTATGATCACATGAACCCCCCCACCTTACTAGATCAGCATGAACACCCCCCCCACCTTAATAGATCAGCATGAACACCCCCCACCTTACTAGATCAGCATGAACACCCCCACCACCTTACTAGATCAGCATGAACACCCCCCACCTTAATAGATCAATATATATATATATGCCATTTAGAACACGCTTTTATCACGACTTACAGTCATTACTAGATTCAGTATGAACACCCACTACCCTGGCGTTACAAGCGCCATGCTCTACCAACTGAGCTACAGAAGGACCAGCATGAACACCCCCCCCTCCTTACTAGATCAGCATGAACACCACCCCCACCACCTTACTAGATCAGCATGAACACCCCCCACCTTAATAGATCAGCATGAACACCCCCCACCTTAATAGATCAGCATGAACACCCCCCTTACTAGATCAGCATGAACCCCCACCTTACTAGATCAGCATGAACACCCCCCACCTTACTAGATCAGCATGAACACCCCCCACCTTACTTGATCAGCATGAACACCCCCCCACCTTACTAGATCAGCATGAACACCCCCCACCTTACTAGATCAGCATGAACACCCCCCACCTTACTAGATCAGCATGAACACCCCCACCTTACTAGATCAGCATGAACACCCCCCACCTTACTAGATCAGCATGAACCCACCCCCCTTACTAGATCAGCATGAACACCCCACCTTACTAGATCAGCATGAACACCCCCCACCTTACTAGATCAGCATGAACACCCCCCCACCTTACTAGATCAGCATGAACACCCCCCCACCTTACTAGATCAGCATGAACACCCCCCACCTTACTAGATCACCTTACTAGATCAGCATGAACACCACCCCCCCTTACTAGATCAGCATGAACACCCCTACCTTACTAGATCAGCATGAACACCCCCCCACCTTACTAGATCAGCATGAACACCCCCCCCCCACCTTACTAGATCAGCATGAACACCCCCACCTTACTAGATCAGCATGAACACCCCCCACCTTACTAGATCAGCATGAATACTAGATCAAACACCCCCCACCTTACTAGATCAGCATGAACACCCCCCACCTTAATAGATCAGCATGAACACCCCCCCACCTTACTAGATCAGCATGAACACCCCCAGATCAGCATGAACACCCCCCTTACTAGATCAGCATGAACCCCCCACCTTACTAGATCAGCATGAACACCCCCCCCACCCTTACTAGATCAGCATGAACCCCCCAATAATATCAGCATGAACACCCCCCCCCTTACTAGATCAGCATGAACACCCCACCTTACTAGATCAGCATGAACACCCCCCACCTTACTAGATCAGCATGAACACCCCCACCTTACTAGATCAGCCACCCCCCACCTTACTAGATCAGCATGAACCCCCCACCTTACTAGATCAGCATGAACTTACTAGATCAGCATGAACACCCCACCTTACTAGATCAGATAAACAGCAGCATGAATACCCCCACCACCTTATTAGATCAGCATAAACACCCCCCACCTTACTAGATCAGCATGAACCCCCCCACCTTACTAGATCAGCATGAACACCCCACCTTACTAGATCAGCATGAACACCCTCCCCCACCTTACTTGATCAGCATGAACACCCCCCACCACCTTACTAGATCAGCACGAACACCCCCTCCTTACTAGATCAGCATGAACACACACCCTTACTAGATCAGCATGAACACCCCCCACCTTACTAGATCAGCATGAACCCCCCCCCACCTTACTAGATCAGCATAAACACCCCCCACCTTACTAAATCAGCATAAATACCCCCACCACCTTATTAGATCAGCATAAAACCCCCCACCTTACTAGATCAGCATGAATACCCCACACCACCTTACTAGATCAGCATGAACACCCCCCCACCTTACTAGATCAGCATGAACACACACCCTTACTAGATCAGCATGAACACCCCCACCCCTTACTAGATCAGCTTGAACCCCCCTTACTAGATCAGTATGAACACCCCCTTACTAGATCAGCATGAACAACCCCCCAACTACTAGATCAGCATGAACACACACCCTTACTAGATCAGCATGAACACACCCCCTTACTAGATCAGCATGAACCCCCCACTAGATCAGCATGAACACACCCCTTACTAGATCAGCATGAACACACCCCCTTACTAGATCAGCATGAACCCCCCACACTAGATCAGCATGAACACCCCACCACCTTACTAGATCAGCACGAACACCCCCCACCTTAATAGATCAGCATGAACACCCCCCACCTTACTAGATCAGCACGAACACCCCCACCTTACTAGATCAGCACGAACACCCCCCTTACTAGATCAGCATGAACACCCCACCTTACTAGATCAGCATGAACACCCCCCACCTTACTTGATCAGCATGAACACCCCCCACCTTACTAGATCAGCATGAACACCCCCCCACCTTACTTGATCAGCATGAACACCCCCCACCACCTTACTAGATCAGCACGAACACCCCCCCCCACCTTAATAGATCAGCATGAACATCCCCCCACCTTACTAGATCAGCATGACACACCCCCCACCTTACTAGATCAGCATGAACACCCCCCCTAGATCAGCATGAACACCCCACCTTACTAGATCAGCATGAACACCCTCCCCCACCTTACTTGATCAGCATGAACACCCCCCACCACCTTACTAGATCAGCATGAACACCCCCTCCTTACTAGATCAGCATGAACACACACCACTTACTAGATCAGCATGAACACCCCCCACCTTACTAGATCAGCATGAACCCCCCACCTTACTAGATCAGCATAAACACCCCCCCACCTTACTAAATCAGCATGAATACCCCCACCACCTTATTAGATCAGCATAAACACCCCCCACCTTACTAGATCAGCATGAATACCCCACACCACCTTACTAGATCAGCACGAACACCCCCTCCTTACTAGATCAGCATGAACACACACCCTTACTAGATCAGCATGAACACCCCCCCTTACTAGATCAGCTTGAACCCCCCTTACTAGATCAGTATGAACACCCCCCCTTACTAGATCAGCATGAACAACCCCCCTTACTAGATCAGCATGAACACACACCCTTACTAGATCAGCATGAACACACCCCCCTTACTAGATCAGCATGAACCCCCCCACTAGATCAGCATGAACACACACCCTTACTAGATCAGCATGAACACACCCCCTTACTAGATCAGCATGAACCCACACTAGATCAGCATGAACACCCCACCACCTTACTAGATCAGCATGAACACCCCCCACCTTAATAGATCAGCATGAACACCCCCCACCTTACTAGATCAGCACGAACACCCCCCACCTTACTAGATCAGCAAGAACACCCCCCCTTACTAGATCAGCATGAACACCCCACCTTACTAGATCAGCATGAACACCCCCCCACCTTACTTGATCAGCATGAACACCCCCCACCTTACTAGATCAGCATGAACACCCCCCACCTTACTTGATCAGCATGAACACCCCCCACCACCTTACTAGATCAGCACGAACACCCCCCCACCTTAATAGATCAGCATGAACATCCCCCCACCTTACTAGATCAGCACGTGAACACCCCCCACCTTACTAGATCAGCATGAACACCCCCTTACTAGATCAGCATGAACACCCCACCTTACTAGATCAGCATGAACACCCCCCACCACCTTACTTGATCAGCATGAACACCCCCCCCACCTTACTTGATCAGCATGAACACCCCCCACCCTTACTAGATCAGCATGAACACCCCCCACCTTACTTGATCAGCATGAACACCCCCCACCTTACTTGATCAGCATGAACACCCCCCACCTTACTTGATCAGCATGAACACCCCCACCACCTTACTAGATCAGCATGAACACCCCCCACCTTAATAGATCAGCATGAACACCCCCCCCTTACTAGATCAGCATGAACACCACCCCACCACCTTACTAGATCAGCAAGAACACCCCCCACCTTAATAGATCAGCATGAACATCCCCCCACCACCTTAATAGATCAGCATGAACACCCCCTTACTAGATCAGCATGAACACCACCCCACCACCTTAATAGATCAGCATGAATACCCCCCCACCACCTTATTAGATCAGCATAAACCCCCCACCACCTTATTAGATCAGCATAAACCCCCCCACCTTAATAGATCAGCATGAACACCCCCCACCTTACTAGATCAGCATGAACCCCCCACCTTACTAGATCAGCATGAACACCCCCCCTTACTAGATCAGCATGAACACCCCACCTTACTAGATCAGCATGAACACCCCCACCTTACTAGATCAGCATGAACACCCCCCACCTTACTTGATCAGCATGAACACCCCCCACCTTACTAGATCAGCATGAACACCCCCCACCTTACTTGATCAGCATGAACACCCCCCCACCTTACTAGATCAGCATGAACACCCCCCCCACCTTACTAGATCAGCATGAACACCCCCCACCTTACTAGATCAGCATGAACACCCCCCACCTTACTTGATCAGCATGAACACCCCCCACCACCTTACTAGATCAGCATGAACACCCCCCCGCCTTAATAGATCAATATATAATATATATGCCATTTAGCAGACGCTTTTATCCAAAGCGACTTACAGTCATGTGTGTATACATTCTACGTATGGGTGGTCCCGGGGATCGAACCCACTACCCTGGCGTTACAAGTGCCATGCTCTACCAACTGAGCTACAGAAGGACCAGCATGAACACCCCCCCCTTACTAGATCAGCATGAACACCACCCCACCACCTTACTAGATCAGCAAGAACACCCCCCACCTTAATAGATCAGCATGAACATCCCCCCACCTTAATAAATCAACATGAACACCCCCCCTTACTAGATCAGCATGAACACCCCACCTTACTAGATCAGCATGAACACCCCCCCCCCCACCTTACTTGATCAGCATGAACACCCCCCCCCACCTTACTAGATCAGCATGAACACCCCCCACCTTACTTGATCAGCATGAACACCCCCCACCTTACTAGATCAGCATGAACACCCCCCACCTTACTTGATCAGCATGAACACCCCCCACCTTACTAGATCAGCATGAACAACCCCCCACCTTAATAGATCAGCATGAACACCCCCCTTACTAGATCAGCATGAACACCACCCCACCACCTTAATAGATCAGCATGAATACCCCCCACCACCTTATTAGATCAGCATAAACCCCCCCCCCCACCACCTTATTAGATCAGCATAAACCCCCCACCTTAATAGATCAGCATGAACACCCCCCACCTTACTAGATCAGCATGAACCCCCCCCTTACTAGATCAGCACGAACACCCCCCCTTACTAGATCAGCATGAACACCCCACCTTACTAGATCAGCATGAACACCCCCCACCACCTTACTAGATCAGCATGAACACCCCCCACCTTACTAGATCAGCATGAACACCCCCCCACCTTACTTGATCAGCATGAACACCCCCCACCACCTTACTAGATCAGCATGAACACCCCCTCCACCTTACTTGATCAGCATGAACACCCCCCCCACCTTAATAGATCAGCATGAACACCCCCCCACCTTACTTGATCAGCATGAACACCCCCCACCACCTTACTAGATCAGCATGAACACCCCCCACCTTAATAGATCAATATATAATATATATGCCATTTAGCAGACGCTTTTATCCAAAGCGACTTACAGTCATGTGTGTATACATTCTACGTATGGGTGGTCCCGGGATCGAACCCACTACCCTGGCGTTACAAGTGCCATGCTCTACCAACTGACCCATATGTAGAATGATGCAGCATGACCCCCTTTGGATAAAAGCGTCTGCTAAATGGCATATATTATTATTATTATTATTATTATTAACTGAGCTACAGAAGGACCAGCATGAACACCCCCACCTTACTAGATCAGCATGAACACCACCCCACCACCTTACTAGATCAGCAAGAACACCCCCCACCTTAATAGATCAGCATGAACATCCCCCCACCTTAATAGATCAACATGAACACCCCCCTTACTAGATCAGATCATGAACACCCCACCTTACTAGATCAGCATGAACACCCCCCCCCCAGCATGAACACCCCTTACTTGATCAGCATGAACACCCCCCCCACCTTACTAGATCAGCATGAACACCCCCCACCTTACTTGATCAGCATGAACACCCCCCACCTTACTAGATCAGCATGAACACCCCCCACCTTACTTGATCAGCATGAACACCCCCCACCTTACTTGATCAGCATGAACACCCCCCCACCTTAATAGATCAGCATGAACACCCCCCCCACTTACTAGATCAGCATGAACACCACCCCACCACCTTACTAGATCAGCAAGAACACCCCCCACCTTCATAGATCAGCATGAACATTCCCCCCACCTTAATAGATCAGCATGAACACCACCCCACCACCTTAATAGATCAGCATGAATACCCCCCACCACCTTATTAGATCAGCATAAAACCCCCCACCTTACTTGATCAGCATGAACACCCCCCACCTTACTAGATCAGCATGAACACCCCCCACCTTACTAGATCAGCATGAACACCCCCCACCTTAATAGATCAATATATAATATATATGCCATTTAGCAGACGCTTTTATCCAAAGCCTTACAGTCATGTGTGTATACATTCTACGATGGGTGGTCCCGGGGATCGAACCCACTACCCTGGCGTTACAAGTGCCATGCTCTACCAACTGAGCTACAGAAGGACCAGCATGAACACCCCCCCCACCCTTACTAGATCAGCATGAACACCACCCCACCACCTTACTAGATCAGCAAGAACACCCCCCACCTTAATAGATCAGCATGAACATCCCCCCACCTTAATAGATCAGCATGAACACCCCCCCACCTTACTTGATCAGCATGAACACCCCCCACCTTACTTGATCAGCATGAACACCCCCCACCTTAATAGATCAGCATGAACACCCCCCCCTTACTAGATCAGCATGAACACCACCCCACCACCTTACTAGATCAGCAAGAACACCCCCCACCTTCACTAGATCAGCATGAACATTCCCCCCACCTTAATAGATCAGCATGAACACCACCCCACCACCTTAATAGATCAGCATGAATACCCCCCCACCTTATTAGATCAGCATAAACCCCCCCTTACTTGATCAGCATGAACACCCCCCACCTTACTAGATCAGCATGAACACCCCCCACCTTACTTGATCAGCATGAACACCCCCACCTTACTTGATCAGCATGAACACCCCCCACCACCTTACTAGATCAGCATGAACACCCCCCACCTTAATAGATCAGCATGAACCCCCCCACCTTACTAGATCAGCATGAACACCACCCCACCACCTTACTAGATCAGCAAGAACACCCCCCACCTTAATAGATCAGCATGAACACCCCCCTTACTAGATCAGCATGAACACCCCCCACCACCACCTTACTAGATCAGCATGAACACCCCCCCCCACCTTAATAGATCAATATATAATATATATGCCATTTAGCAGACGCTTTTATCCAAAGCGACTTACAGTCATGTGTGTATACATTCTACGTATGGGTGGTCCCATGAACGAACCCACTACCATGGCGTTACAAGCGCCATGCTCTTACTGAGCTACAGAAGGACCAGCATGAACACCCCCCACCTTACTAGATCAGCATGAACACCCCCCACCTTACTTGATCAGCATGAACACCCCCCACCTTACTAGATCAGCATGAACACCCCCCACCTTACTTGATCAGCATGAACACCCCCCCACCTTACTAGATCAGCATGAACACCCCCCACCTTACTAGATCAGCATGAACACCCCCCCACCTTACTTGATCAGCATGAACACCCCCCACCTTAATAGATCAGCATGAACACCCCCCCTTACTAGATCAGCATGAACACCACCCCACCACCTTACTAGATCAGCAAGAACACCCCCTTAATAGATCACCTTCATAGATCAGCATGAACACCCCCCCACCACCTTAATAGATCAGCATGAACACCCCCCCCCTTACTAGATCAGCATGAACACCACCCCACCACCTTACTAGATCAGCATGAACACCCCCCACCACCTTACTTAGATCAGCATAAACCCCCCCCACCACCTTATTAGATCAGCATAAACCCCCCACCTTACTAGATCAGCATGAACACCCCCCACCTTACTAGATCAGCATGAACACCCCCCCACCTTACTAGATCAGCATGAACCCCCCCACCTTACTAGATCAGCATGAACACCCCCACCTTACTAGATCAGCATGAACCCCCCCACCTTACTAGATCAGCATGAACACCCCACCTTACTAGATCAGCATGAACACCCCCCACCTTACTTGATCAGCATGAACACCCCCCCACCTTACTAGATCAGCATGAACACCCCCCACCTTACTAGATCAGCATGAACACCCCCCCACCTTACTAGATCAGCATGAACACCCCCTCCACCTTACTTGATCAGCATGAACACCCCCCCCACCTTACTAGATCAGCATGAACACCCCCCACCTTACTAGATCAGCATGAACACCCCCCACCTTACTTGATCAGCATGAACACCCCCCACCACCTTACTAGATCAGCATGAACACCCCCCCCACCTTAATAGATCAATATATAATATATATGCCATTTAGCAGAACACTTTTATCCAAAGCCTTACAGTCATGTGTGCATACATTCTACAGCATGAACACCCCCCCCACCTTACTAGATCAGCATGAACCCACTACCCTGGCGTTACAACGCCCCCCTCTACCAACTGAGCTACAGAAGGACCAGCATGAACACCCCCCCTTACTAGATCAGCATGAACACCTTACCCCACCACCTTACTAGATCAGTAAGAACACCCCCCACCTTAATAGATCAGCATGAACATCCCCCCACCTTAATAGATCCCAGCATGAACACCCCCACCTTACTAGATCAGCATGAACACCCCCCCCCACCTTACTAGATCAGCATGAACACCCCCCACCTTACTAGATCAGCATGAACACCCCCCACCTTACTAGATCAGCATGAACACCCCCCCACCTTACTAGATCAGCATGAACACCCCCCCACCTTACTAGATCAGCATGAACACCCCCCACCTTACTAGATCAGCATGAACACCCCCCACCTTACAGCATGAACACCCCCCCTTACTAGATCAGCATGAACACCACCCCACCACCTTACTAGACCAGCAAGAACTTACCTTAATAGATCAGCATGAACACCCCCCCACCTTACTAGATCAGCATGAACACCCCCCCCCACCTTACTAGATCAGCATGAACACCACCCCACCACCTTAATAGATCAGCATGAACACCCCCCACCACCTTATTAGATCAGCATAAACCCCCCCACCTTACTAGATCTGCATAACCCCCCCACCTTACTAGATCAGCATGAACACCCCCCACCTTACTAGATCAGCATGAACCCCCCCCCACCTTACTAGATCAGCATAAACACCCCCCACCTTACTAGATCAGCATGAATACCCCCACAACCTTATTAGATCAGCATAAACCCCCCCCCCACCTTACTAGATCAGCATAAACACCCCCACCTTACTAGATCAGCATGAATACCCCCACCACCTTATTAGATCAGCATAAACACCCCCCCACCTTACTAGATCAGCATGAATACCCCCACCACCTTACTAGATCAGCATGAACACCCCCCTTACCTTAGAAGATCAACCTTACTAGATCAGCATGAATACCCCCCTTACTAGATCAGCATGAACACCCCCACCTTACTAGATTAGCATGAACACCCCCCACCCTTACTAGATCAGCATGAACACCCCCCACCACTAGATCAGCATGAACACCCCCCACTAGATCAGCATGAACACCCCCCCACCTTACTAGATCAGCATGAACACCCCCCCACCTTACTAGATCAGCATGAACACCCCCCACCTTACTAGATCAGCATGAACACCCCCCCACCTTACTAGATCAGCATGAACACCCCCCACCTTAATAGATCAGCATGAACACCCCCCACCTTACTAGATCAGCATGAACACCCCCCCCACCTTACTAGATCAGCATGAACACCCCCCACCTTACTAGATCAGCATGAACACCCCCCACCTTAATAGATCAGCATGAACACCCCCCACCTTACTAGATCAGCATGAACACCACCCCACCACCTTACTAGATCAGCATGAACACCCCCCCACCTTAATAGATCAGCATGAACACCCCCTTACTAGATCAGCATGAACACCACCCCACCACCTTACTAGATCAGCATGAACACCCCCCACCTTACTAGATCAGCATGAACATCCCCCCACCTTACTAGATCAGCATAAACACCCCCCACCTTACTAGATCAGCATGAATACCCCCCACCACCTTATTAGATCAGCATAACCCCCCCCCCACCTTACTAGATCAGCATAAACACCCCCCACCTTACTAGATCAGCATGAATACCCCCACCACCTTATTAGATCAGCATAAACACCCCCACCTTACTAGATCAGCATGAATACCCCCACCACCTTACTAGATCTGCATGAACACCCCCTTACCCCCAACCTTACTAGATCTGCATGAATACCCCCCACCTTACTAGATCAGCATGAACACCCCCACCTTACTAAATCAGCATGAACACCCCCCCACCTTACTAGATCAGCATGAACACCCCCCTTACTAGATCAGCATGAACACACCCCCTTACTAGATCAGCATGAACACCCCCCCACCTTACTAGATCAGCATGAACCCCCCCACCTTACTAGATCAGCATGAACACCCCCCCCACCTTACTAGATCAGCATGAACACCCCCCACCTTACTAGATGATCAGCATGAACACCCCCCACCTTACTTGATCAGCATGAACACCCCCCACCTTACTAGATCAGCATGAACACCCCCCCCACCTTACTAGATCAGCATGAACACCCCCCACCTTAATAGATCAGCATGAACACCCCCCTTACTAGATCAGCATGAACACCACCCCACCACCTTACTTGATCAGCATGAACACCCCCCCACCTTAATAGATCAGCATGAACACCCCCCTTACTAGATCAGCATGAACACCACCCCACCACCTTACTAGATCAGCAAGAACACCCCCCACCTTAATAGATCAGCATGAACATCCCCCCCACCTTACTAGATCAGCATGAACACCCCCCCCACCTTAATAGATCAGCATGAACACCCCACCTTAATAGATCAGCATAAACACCCCCCCACCTTACTAGATCAGCATGAACACCCCACCTTACTAGATCAGCATGAACACCCCCCACCTTACTTGATCAGCATGAACACCCCCCACCACCTTACTAGATCAGCATGAACACCCCCCCACCTCACTAGATCAGCATGAACACCCCCCTTACTTCAGTAGATCAGCATGAACACCCCCCACCTTACTAGATCAGCATGAACACCCCCCACCTTACTAGATCAGCATGAACACCCCCCCCCACCTTACTAGATCAGCATGAACACCCCCCCCCACCTTACTAGATCAGCATGAACACCCCCCCACCTTACTAGATCAGCATGAACCCCCCCACCTACTAGATCAGCATGAACACCCCCCTCCACCTTACTAGATCAGCATGAACCCCCCCACCTTACTAGATCAGCATGAACACCCCCCCACCTTACTAGATCAGCATGAACCCACCCCACCTTACTAGATCAGCATGATCCCCCCCACCTTACTAGATCAGCATGAACACCCCCTTACTAGATCAGCATGAACACCCCCCACCTTACTAGATCAGCATGAACACCCCACCACCTTACTAGATCAGCACGAACACCCCCCACCTTACTAGACCAGCACGAACAGCCCCCTTACTAGATCAGCATGAACCCCCCCCACCTTACTAGATCAGCATGAACACCTCCCCCCACCTTACTAGATAATAATAATAATATATAATAATAATAATATAATAATATCAGCATGAACACCCCCACCTTACTAGATCAGCACGAACCCCCCCCCACCTTACTAGATCAGCATGAACACCCCCCCCACCTTACTAGATCAGCATGAACACCCCCCCACCACCTTACTTAGATCAGCACGAACACCCCCTCCTTAGAAGATCAGCATGAACACACACCCTTACTAGATCAGCATGAACACCCCCCACCTTACTAGATCAGCATGAACCCCCCCCCACCTTACTAGATCAGCATAAACACCCCCCACCTTACTAGATCAGCATGAATACCCCCCACCACCTTATTAGATCAGCATAAACCCCCCACCACCTTATTAGATCAGCATAAACCCCCCACCTTACTAGATCAGCATAAACCCCCCACCTTACTAGATCAGCATGAACCCCTCCCCCCCCCCCACCTTACTAGATCAGCATAAACACCCCCCACCTTACTAGATCAGCATGAATACCCCCCACCACCTTATTAGATCAGCATAAACCCCCCCACCTTACTAGATCAGCATAAACACCCCCCACCTTACTAGATCAGCAAGAATACCCCCACCACCTTATTAGATCAGCATAAACACCCCCCCACCTTACTAGATCAGCATGAATACCCCCCCACCACCTTACTAGATCTGCATGAACACCCCCCTTACCCCCAACCTTACTAGATCTGCATGAATACCCCCCCCCCACCTTACTAGATCAGCATGAACACCCCCCACCTTACTAGATCAGCATGAACACCCCCCCACCTTACTAAATCAGCATGAACACCCCACCACCTTACTAGATCAGCATGAACACCCCCTTACTAGATCAGCATGAACACCCCCCACCTTACTAAATCAGCATGAACACCCCACCACCTTACTTGATCAGCATGAACACCCCCTACTTGATCAGCATGAACACCCCCCACCTTACTTGATCCCCCCCCCACCTACTAGATCACCCCCTACTAGCAGCATGAACACCCCCTACTAGATCAGCATGAACACCCCCCCTACTAGATCTGCATGAACACCCCCCCCCCTACCCCCCAACCTTACTAGATCTGCATGAATACCCCCCCCCCTTACTAGATCAGCATGAACACCCCCCACCTTACTAGATCAGCATGAACACCCCCCACCTTACTAGATCAGCATGAACACCCCCTCCCACCTTACTAAATCAGCATGAACACCCCACCACCTTACTAGATCAGCATGAACACCCCCTTACTAGATCAGCATGAACACCCCCCCCACTAGATCAGCATGAACACCTCCCCACCCACTAGATCAGCATGAACACCCCCCCCCCACTAGATCAGCATGAACACCCCCTACTTGATCAGCATGAACACCCCCTACTTGATCAGCATGAACACCCCCTACTAGATCAGCATGAACACCCCCCTACTAGATCAGCATGAACACCACCCCCTACTAGATCAGCATGAACACCCCCTAATAGATAAGCATGAACACCCCCCACTAGATCAGCATGAACACCACCCCCTACTAGATCAGCATGAACACCCCCTACTAGATCAGCATGAACACCCCCTACTAGATCAGCATGAACACCCCCCCTACTAGATCAGCATGAACACACACACAAATACTACTACACAGCATAGGAAGTCAACAGTCATACAGGGAGTTTGCAGGGAGCATGAGATGTTGTTTTTCATCTGTGCAACACACACACACCTCTGGGGAAGATACCCGGGTCCATGAAGGTGGCCATGCAGAAGTTGGCCAGGACGAACAGGAAGGTGACACCGTTGTAGATCGGCACGACAACCGAGAACTGCTCCGAAAGCCATGGACACCTGAAAGAGAGAGGGAGGGAGAAAAAGAGAGGGAATTAAGTTAGATCAATTGTCTTTATTCATAACAAGAAGCACAGCAGAGCCCCGTTGCCTCTGAACACCTCAGTAAAGGCAGGAATATCACGGCAGTGTTGTTGACAGTGAGCTCCATCTTTGAATTTGAGAGTGGTTACATTTGTCCAGTACCATCTTTCAGCTTTATAGCAAACCAAGTGGAAGGGCTGCCATTTTGTAGTGTTTTTAATTGATTTTATTAAAACATTTTAATAAAGGAGTGGGCCTTTAGAACAGTATTTTTGACAGGGAGGGCAGTGGCACTACAGGAGCAAAACTGTCAACAGTATCTGTTTAGGAAGAGCTTGTCTCATTGCCATGGGAACGGGGTGACCCACATATGGGGACCACATGTTGCATAGACATCAGGTCAATACCCTGAAACACAGGGAGAGAGACAGAGAGAGATAGTTCATGCTAGGTTTAGCCAAGACTGTGCATTTGTCTAGTGAATAAAGCACTTTCTGATTGAACTGAGTTGAGCAAATTCAGAGGAAGATGGATTGAAAGAGAGAGAGAGAGAGAGAGAGAGAGAGAGAGAGAGAGAGAGAGAGAGAGAGAGAGAGAGAGAGAGAGAGAGAGAGAGTATGTTGAGTAGAGAGAGGGAGAGCTGAGGAGAATGCTGAGCAGGGAGAAAGCAGAGAAGCATGTTGATTAGGGAGAGAGCAGAGGGGCATGTTGAATAGGGAGAGAGCTGAGGAGCAGGGTGAGTAGGGAGAGAGCCGAGGAGCAGGTTGAGTAGGGAGAGAGCCGAGGAGCAGGTTGAGTAGGGAGAGAGCCGAGGAGCAGGTTGAGTAGGGAGAGAGCTGAGGAGGATGTTGAGTAGGGAGAGAAAGAGAGCTGAGGAACATGTTAAGTAGAGAGAGCTGAGGAGCATGTTGAGTAGAGAGAGCTGAAGAGCATGTTGAGTAGAGAGAGCTGAAGAGCATGTTGAGTAGGGAGAGAGCTGAGGAGCATGTTGAGTAGTGAGAGAGCTGAGGAGTATGTTGAGTAGGGAGAGAGCTGAAGAGCATGTTAAGTAGGGAGAGAATTGAGGAGCATGTTGAGTAGAGAGGGCTGAGGAGCATGTTGAGTAGGGAGAGAGCTGAGGAGCATGTTGAGTAGAGAGCTGAGGAGCATGTTGAGTAGAGAGAGAGAAAGCTGAGGAGCATGTTGAGCAGGGAGAGAGCTGAGGAGCATGTTGAGTAGGGAGAGAGCTGAGGAGCATGTTGAGTAGGGAGAGAGAGAGCTGATGAGCATGTCGAGTAAAGAGAGAGAGCTGATGAGCATGTTGAGTAAAGAGAGAGAGATCTGAGGAGCATGTTGAGTCGAGAGAGCTGAGGAACATGTTGAGTAGGGAGAGAGCTGAGGAGCATGTTGAGTAGAGAGAGAGAGCTGAGGATCATGTTGAGTAGAGAGAGCTGAGGAGAATGGTGAGCAGGGAGAAATCAGAGGAGCATGTTGAGTAGGGAGAGAGCTGAGGAGCATGTTGAGTAGGGAGAGAGAGAGCTGATGAGCATGTCGAGTAAAGAGAGAGAGCTGATGAGCATGTTGAGTAAAGAGAGAGAGATCTGAGGAGCATGTTGAGTCGAGAGAGCTGAGGAACATGTTGAGTAGGGAGAGAGCTGAGGAGCATGTTGAGTAGAGAGAGAGAGCTGAGGATCATGTTGAGTAGAGAGAGCTGAGGAGAATGGTGAGCAGGGAGAAATCAGAGGAGCATGTTGAGTAGGGAGAGAGCTGAGGAGCATGTTGAGTAGAGAGAGAGAGCTTTGGAACATGTTGAGTAGAGAGAGCTGAGGAGAATGGTGAGCAGGGAGAAATCAGAGGAGCATGTTGAGTAGGGAGAGAGCTGAGGAGCATGTTGAGTAAAGAGAGAGAGAGAGCTGAGGAGCATATTGAGTAGGGAGAGAGCTGAGGAGCATGTTGAGTAGGGAGAGAGCTGAGGAGCATGTTGAGTAGGGAGAGAAAGAGAGAGCTTTGAAACATGTTGGGTAGAGAGAGCTGAGGAGCATATTGAGTAGGGAGAGAGCTGAGGAGCATGTTGAGTAGAGAGAGAGAGCTAAGGAGCATGTTGAGTAGAGAGAGAAAGAGAGAGCTTTGGAACATGTTGGGTAGAGAGAGCTGAGGAGCATGATGAGTAGGGAGAGAGCTGAGGAGCATGTTGAGTTGGGAGAGAGCTGAGGAGCATGTTGAGTAGGGAGAGAGCTTAGGAGCATGTTGAGTAGGGAGAGAGCTGAGGAGCATGTTGAGTAGGGAGAGAGCTGAGGAGCATGTTGAGTAGGGAGAGAGCTGAGGAGCATGTTGGGTAAGGAGAGAGCTGAGGAGCATGTTAAGTAGGGAGAGAGAGCTGAGGAGCATGTTGAGTAGGGAGAGAGCTGAGGAGCATGTTGAGTCGAGAGAGCTGAGGAGCATGTTGAGTAAGGAGAGAGCTGAGGAGCATGTTGAGTAGGGAGAGAGAGAGAGCTGAGGAGCATGTTGAATGGAGAGAGAGAGAGCCGAGGAGCATGTTGAGTAGAGAGACAGAGAGAAAGATGAGGAGCATTTTGAGTAGAGCGAGAGCTGTGGAGCATGTTGAGTAGAGAGAGAGAGCTGAGGAGCATGTTGTGGTCCTTCTGTAGCTCAGTTGGTAGAGCATGGCGCTTGTAACGCCAGGGTAGTGGGTTCAATCCCCGGGACCACCCATACGTAGAATGTATGCACACATGACTGTAAGTCGCTTTGGATAAAAGCGTCTGCTAAATGGCATATATTATTATTATTATATTATATTATTATTATTATATTAGATAGAGAGAGAGAGCTGAAGAGCATGTTGAGTAGAGAGAGCTGAGGAGCATGTTGAGTAGAGAGAGAGCTGAGGAGAATGTTGAGTAGAGAGAAAGCTGAGGAGCATGTTGAATAGAGAGAGAGCTGAGGTGCATGTTGAATAGAGACAGGAGTGTGTGTGAGTGTCAGGAGTATGTGTGTCTTTACGTCTGACGTTGCTCTGCTCTGTCCCATTGCCAGGGGTTAACTGACTGTGCACTACTCAATAACTGTCACACTACAGGCAGGCGGTAGGTAGGGGACTGGTGTGTCCGAATTGATGTGCATGTGAGTGTGTCTTTCTTGAAAGGCAGAGAACTCACCAAGTGAGGGTGTGTGTGGTGATAAGTGTTTATGTAAAGGTGTGGGTGTGTTTGAGGAGACGGTCTTGTGTGTGTGTGTGTGTGTGTGTGTGTGTGTGTGTGTGTGTGTGTGTGTGTGTGTGTGTGTGTGTGTGGGACATGTTCACGCCATGCATTTGAGCATCTGTGTATGAGTGTGTGACGTGTGTATATGACGTGTGTGTGTGTCCTGGGGGGGCAGCGGTATGTTCCAACTTCCAATTTGTAAGTCGCTCTGGATAAGAGCGTCTGCTAAATGACTTAAATGTAAATGTAAAATGTAAATGTTCATACTCACGTGAAGCAGAAGAAGAGTGTGGTGGATCCCACCAGGAAGGCCGTCGCCGCCGACACGGGCACGTAGCGGGACGGGCGAAGTGGCCGGGACGGGGAGGCGGTATGGGGGGGCGAGGGAAGGCCACCCGCACCCCCACTCTTACTGCTGCCCGGCATCACACAGGGGGAGAGGGGAGGGGGCTATAATGCCTTTGATTACTCAGGGAGGGGGAGGGGTAGAGGGGAGGGGGGACGGTGGAATTACCCCACCCAGGGAGGGTGGGGATGAGGGGGTGGGGAGGATTTGTTTGGGGTGTGTGGATGGAGGGATTATAGATAAAGAGGGAGGGAGAGATTAAGAGAAAGAGCACATAGAGAGAGAGGGAGAGACGGAGGGATTGAAGTGGTTAGAGAGGGAGGTAGAGGAGTCCCCTTCTCAATCGGACCAGGACGAGAGAAGACCAGCGTTTCTGCATGTTCACCGGAAAGAGGGGGGTGAAAAGAAAGAAGGGGTAGATTGGCCCCTCCCTAAACCGCGTGTTCAATAAAACAACTGTCCCTTTGCTTGAAGTTGTTTGACGTCCATTCAACTTGACCGTTGGCCTCGTCTAAGAGGAGGTGGTAAGATAAGACAGAGGCTATTTGAAAGGAGAGGGTAAGACAGAGATAAGGGGGGTATTTGATTGAGATGCACTCTGCCAGCCGCTAGAGGCTTAAAGAGCCTCCGCGATAAGGCTTTTGTTGCTCTGTCCTCCGGACAACACACAGGTCAACAAAGGTCAACATGAAAGGTAAACAGAGCCACTACTTAAAGACGTGCTCTTGTAAGATTGAGGCGTTGCCGCTCTATGCGTGAACTACTGACTTATATAGGGGGGGGGGGGGCTTGGGACAACAACAACTTCTGCTCAATTGTCAAGGCTGATTCTTTCGAATAGCTTGGTTTTTCCTTTAGTCTTTAAACTGGTTCCTTACAGTGGATTTGGGTCAACGTCTTGACATTTTAAAGGGGAATTTCAAGAACTGTGTGCGGGCGAGAGGTAAATAACTTCATTGAAGGCTTAGTGATTTTACGATACAAAAATAAAATAGTGCAACAAATAGAAAAGAGGAAAAAGCTGTGATATGGCTTGATTGTTTGGGTGTGGAATATAAAAACCTTGGACGCTCCCTTTTCAAATGAAAACAAGTAGGATGTCCTAGCAAAACATAATGCGTATGATTTGGTGAAAGCGGTTTTAACTTTTCTTCTTAATTCATTTACAATCCTACTCTCATCTAGTCGCCTAGACTCAGAAACGGTTTCAAAAACACAACTCGACTTTCGGGCGTCAAAATGTCAGTTAGGTACAGGGGATGAGGCAGATCGCCTTGGTTGACCTGCTACACATTCCCTCTTCAACGAAAGCCCGCAGCAATAACTTAATATATCAAAGAGCTCTGGTCCAGTTCAATGACATTGACCCAATAACCTTCTCCCCTTCCAGACTAAGATGACAGGTTGTTTTGGTCTGTAGCTTGGACGGTCTGTCGACTGTTCAGTCTGTACACTACTCGGTCTGTGATGCAGACCGACTGAGTATGGATTTGGTTCTGACACAGACGTTTTAAAAGGGTTTGAAGCGATTGAGGAGGTAGAGACCGACTGCAAGGTTTTTGATTTGTCGCAGGTAAGACATAAAAAGGTCACAAATTAATAGTTTCTTTGCTGCCTCGATAGAAAGGAAGGCTATCACTGTAGCTGGTCTAGTGTGTAAACAGGTAGTTGATATACATAATGAGGGAGAGAGAAAAACCAAGGGAGAGAGAAAGGCAGAGCAAAATGACCTTTGATTGTGGCCAAGTGGGATTCTTGTCTCTGTTTATTTTACTCCCTGGTCGGCTCAATCGTCATATGAGATAGGAAAAACAAAACATCAAAACGAGAGCAAAAAAAATCAGCGAAGACGAATATCAAGAAGTCAGCTAGTCAGCTCGTTTCCTTACTAATTAAATGGCTGTCCCTTCAGTCCAAACAGCGTCTTAAAAAGCGCCAATGTGCGCGTAGACGGACTCTCAGACTTTGTTCTTCCTGGTCGGGGCATCCCTGAGCCAATGGGAGACAAGCAGGAAGTCTCAGCGGTCGATCCCACATATCCAAAACACCCTTAAAAGGTCCTCCTGAAAAAATGGTTGAAAAAAAAAAGGATAAAAAAAAATAAAAATAGCAATGTGAAGTTGAACCCAGAGAGGAAGGATGAGGGCCTGAAGATTAGAAGCTGGAAGCTGTATTCCCCAGTGGGGGGGCTGATGAGCTCCTCCCCAGTGTCTGTAGACTCAAGGCCCAGCTGTGTTAGCTAGCCAAGGAGAGAAAGATGAGGCGGGCTTGTTAGTTACATAAGCCTCCGTCTCACTGAGCGAGGCAGCCAGCCAGCCATTCCCCCAGGGCCATTCCTCTACTTCCGTCCCCCAGCGGAGTGCAACGAGAGGGGGGGGGGCACCCTCCCACCACGACCCCTGAGAACCAACTGAGTCTCGGAGCGCGAGTCTGAGTGACTGTGAGACGTTTATGTGACTCTCTAGGGCTACTTCTAGAGGAGTGTGTGTGTGTCTGTGTTAGTCTCTGTCTATCCGTCTCTGTTCGTGTCCGTCTCTACGTCTGTGTGAGTGTGTGTCTGTGTCAAGTGTGTGTGTGAAGGGGGAGGGTGGCAGTTAGGAGAGCAGTGTGATAATCTGTAATAAAGAGAACTTAAATCCAACAGGTTTTCCAACAGGCACGGTCGCTCTCTCCACCCCCGCTGTGGTGTCACTTGTGATCTTCCTCTCTTTATGTGTGTGGCAGGGCCTCTAGATGTCTGCCGGGATACAGCGCCTAGAAGGAGGGGGAGGGGGTGGGGAGAGAACGAGGGAGGGTAGAGAGAGACAGATGGGATAGAGGGAAAGAAAAGGGGAGGGTGGGAATAAGAGGGGGGGGGGTGGGAGAGAGATACACGTGTTTAGCTCCATCGTGAACCACGGACAATTCTATGGACGGGGCTTCATCGTGAAACAAAACAGCATTCAATGTCGAGCACCAACTAGTCCCGCAGGAATGCTTCGGGTTGTTCACCAAGCTTCTGCTGTGTAAGTTATCTGCTGCTGTCACTGTGTGTGTGTGTGTGTGTGTGTGTGTGTGTGTGTGTGTGTGTGTGTGTGTGTGTGTGTGTGTGTGTGTGTGTGTGTGTGTGTGTGTGTGTGCGCGCGAGTGAGTCCGTCAACCTCGAGTGTGTCTGTGGGCAATATATTTATTATTTATTTCACTCGGGCCAGCAATCATTCTGGTTCCTAAAAACGAATCCAATAAAACAAGGTGTGTGATTGGGTCTGGCAGATATTCCGTTAGCCCTCCAGGGATTCATCTGAAAGAGTGTGAGAACAAAAATAGATAGATAAAAAAATAAAAAATGTCCCACGTCTCGATACAGCGTTTGACAAGGTGTTGAGAGGTGACGGTTTTCATGTTCCACCAACTCAATGGGAGTTGAGCCCTTATAACCAGGGACCCGCGTGCCATTCAGACACAACCCACGTTAGAGAGGGCGTGAACCGTGAACGTACGAGTGAGACTGAGTGAATGTGAGTGACTGTGATTCTGGGCCCGCGAAGGACGCCACGGTTGGAAGGAAATGAGAGCGCGCTCTTCGAGACAGAGGGTACAACCTGAACTTGCACAATAACAACGCTCATTTTGCCGTTTCTCCAGAAGGCCCTACCCTCCTCTGTTGAAATACGTTCTCCAGAACCCCTTGTACACATTAGGTGAGAAGACGGGGATAAGACACAGCACCCGAGATCAAGCGCAATTCAGACTCATGAATTTCACTGAACCACCACAGAGTCCTAAGTCCTTATTGATTCGTTGGAGGGGGTGTGCATTTATACTGGTTTAGCATCCCCCCACCCCAATCTCAAAGTGATTTAAACTGTTTTGGGTTGAATTGTCCGTTCCTCAAACCAATTAGGCGCTCCCTATCTCCCCTTCGACAGTTGAAGTAGTCAACTCAACACCGGTTACTTTGTGACATCCTTCCCAAGGGGGGGGGGGTCGTATTCATTAGGCGCCAGACAGAAGAAAGCAGACAAAGAGGGAGGGAAGGACTAACTCAACTAGTCCAATAAAAACATTTCCATTGCGCAACTCTTAAAATAAAAATTGAAAAAGATTTTCTCCAATGTGCTGCCTCTTACACCGGATAGGTCTGTAATTAGGGTGATGCACTTCTAAAACAGGCTGACTAATAGGGGACATGCTTATAGATACAGTGCCTTGCGAAAGTATTCGGCCCCCTTGAACTTTGCGACCTTTTGCCACATTTCAGGCTTCAAAAGATATAAAACTGTATTTTCTTGTGAAGAATCAACAACAAGTGGGACACAATCATGAAGTGGAACGACATTTATTGGATATTTCAAACTTTTTTAACAAATCAAAAACTGAAAAATTGGGCGTGCATAATTATTCAGCCCCCTGAAGTTAATACTTTGTAGCACCACCTTTTGCTGCGATTACAGCTGTAAGTCGCTTGGGGTATGTCTCTATCAGTTTTGCACATCGAGAGACTGACATTTTTTCCCATTCCTCCTTGCGAAACAGCTCGAGCTCAAGTGAGGTTGGATGGAGAGCATTTGTGAACAGCCTGAAATGTGAACAGCCTGAAATGTGAACAGCCTGAAATGTGAACAGCCTGAAATGTGAACAGCCTGAAATGTGAACAGCCTGAAATGTGAACAGCCTGAAATGTGAACAGCCTGAAATGTGAACAGCCTGAAATGTGAACAGCCTGAAATGTGAACAGCCTGAAATGTGAACAGCCTGAAATGTGAACAGCCTGAAATGTGAACAGCCTGAAATGTGAACAGCCTGAAATGTGAACAGCCTGAAATGTGGCAAAAGGTCGCAAAGTTCAAGGGGGCCGAATACTTTCGCAAGGCACTGTATCAGGCTCGACTATGCAGAGACAGGAAGTGACGGTGACAGTCAGACTGATGACCTGAATCATTCAAACACTAAATACACATAATGTAACATGACCGCCCAGGTACTTCTAAGTGTACGTCCCAAACAGCACCTCCGTTTCCTTTATAGCGCACTACCTTTCACCTGGGCCCCATCCTTTTTATTTGAACTATAGGGCCCTGGTCAAAGGTAGTGTACTGTAAAGGAACTAGGGTGTAGTTTGGGTCACAGCCCAAGTAAGGCTATTCCTGAGCCAGAACGGCGATACGAGCCCTATCTCCTGTTTCTGTAGTGGGAGGCAGCATGAGGTATAAAGTACACCCCTAGACAGGACGCTAGTCTGTCGCAAGGCCTCACCCCCGATCCGCCTCCTTGGATAGTAAAGCCTAACTGTTAATTCTGGACTATGACAATCATCTATGACTGATACCTCTCCTTCCGGAATCTCCATCTCCATCTTAAGGAGGAGGGAAAGACAGGATAGTGACAATGATTCTGTTTTTGTTTTTTTTAATCGCTAGTATGTCTGTAACATATACTCTTCTCCTCTGCTTTGTGCTAAATTCCAATCGAATTTGTAAAACATAGACCTCGGCTCTGCTTTGGGGCTACGTCCAATCAAACTCATTAACCTCCTAGTATCCTCATCTCCTTTCCTTCATCATCATAAAGGCAGACCAGGAGTTATCTGACTAGACCAAGGAAAAACCACGGCGCTAGCTAGTTATAGCCATATAAATAAGGCCCAGAGTTCTCTCTAGCCAGTTCACATGGTCGGGAACACCTCTGGCCTTACTGGTAAGAGAGAGAGAAGAATGCCTTGTATCACTCGGACCAATGGTTATCGGAGTGAAACCGGTACTATCAGCATGGATACTGCATGGATACTGATAAAGGCTGTGTTCCAGATGGCATCCTGCTCCCTAGAAAGTCCACTACCCTACGGGCCCAGGTCAAAAGTAGCGTACTACATAGGGAGCCATTTGGGACACAAAATAGGTGGTTGTAGCCTGTAGCAGTAGCATCTTGCCAGGAAAAAAGGCTGTCTCTGCCTACACTGTCATAGTACTGAGATCTAGGGAAAGATTACACATAGTGGGCAAGATGGGCGGGCACACACACACACACACACACACACACACACACACACACACACACACACACACACACACACACACACACATACACACACATACACACACACACACACACACACACACACACACACACACACACACACACACACACACAGAGAGAGAGAGTGAGTGAATGTAACACGAGTGTGGATGATTGCCTAATCAGTGAGTCATAGGTCTTACTGCCATGGGGAGAAACCGGAGCACAGACACACAATATGATTCATTGCAGTGCTATGCCCTGCCCTCATTTCTGGGGTTGTCGCGGAGAACCTGCCATGTGTGACCAACAATACGAATTCTTCCCCTCTACAGCGTAAAGGTATGTAATCATCTGACGAGGACTAGTGGGTACCAGGTGCTGAGAAATGACTAGATACTCTAACGTGACCACAGATGGACTGAGATTATTACATATACAGAACCAGTCAAAGTTTGGACTCACCTACTCATTCCAGGGCTTTTCTTTATTTGTACTATTTTCTCCATTGTAGAATAATAGTGAAGACATCAAAACTATGAACGAACACATAGGGAATCACGTAGTAACCAAATATATTTTAAATTCTTCAAAGTAGCCACCCTTTGCCTCGATGACAGCTTTGCACACTCCTGGCATTCTCTCAACCAGATACATGAGGTAGTCAACTGGAATGCATTTCAATGAACAGGTGAGCCTTGTTAAAAAAGTTAATTTGTGGAATTTCTTTCCTTCTTAATGCGTTCCAGCCAATCAGTTGTGTTGTGACAAGGTAGGGGCTGGTAACTCTAATGAACTTTTCCTCTGCAACAGCTCAAATAAGCAAAGAGAAACGACAGTCCATCATTACTTTAAGACATGAAGGTCAGTCACTCTGGAAAATATCAAGAACTTTGAAAGTTCCTTCAAGTGCAGTCGCAACAACCATCAAGGGCTGTGATGAAACTGCCTCTCATGAGGACTGCCACAGGAAAGGAAGACCCAGAGTTACCTCTGCTGCAGAGGATAAGTTCATTAGAGAGTTACCAGCCTCAAACATTGCAGCCCAAATAAATGCTTCACAGAGTTCAAGTAACAGTCCCATCTTAACATCGACTGTGTGAATCAGGCCTTCATGGTCGAATTGCTGCAAAGAAACCACTACTAAAGGACACCAATGAGAAGAGAGACTTGGACTTGGGCCAAGAAACACGAGCAATGGACCAGTGGAAACCTGTCCTTTGGTCTGATGAGTGCAAATATGATATTTGGTTCCAACTGCCGTGTTATTGTGAGACGCAGAGTAGGTGAACGGGTGATCTCCGCATGTGTGGTTCCCACCGTGAAGCATGGAGGAAGTGGTGTGATAGTGCTTTGCTGGTGACACTGTCAGTGATTTATTTAGAATTCAAGGCACACTTAACCAGCATGGCTACAACAGTGTTATGCAGTCCCATCTGGTTTGCACTTAGTGGGTCTATCATTTGTTTTTCAACAGGACAATGACCCAAAAAACACCTCCAGGCTGTGTAAGGGCTATTTGACCAAGGAGAGTGATGGAGTGCTGCATCAGATGACCTGGGCTCCACAATGAACCGACTTCAACCCAATTGAAATGGTTTGGGATAAGTTGAACTGCAGAGCGAAGGAAAAGCAGCCAACAAATGCTCAGCATATGGTGGGAACTCCTTCAAGACTGTTGGAAAAGCATTCCTCCTGAAGCTGGTTGAGAGAATGCCAAGAGTGTGCAAAGCTGTCATCAATGCAAAGGGTGGCCACTGAAGAATTTATAACATATTTCGATTTGCGAAACACTTTTTGGTTACTACATGATTCCATGTGTTTTTTCATAGTGTGACGTCTTCATTATTATTCAACAATGTAGAAAATAGTCAAAATAAAGAAAAACTTTTGAATGAGTAGGTGTTCAAACATATATATATACATATATATAGTAGGTGTCCATACATATATATACACACATACTCAGCAAAAAACTAAATGTCCTCTCACTGTCAACTGCGTTTATTTTCAGCAAACTTAACATATGCAAATATTTGTATGAAGATTCAACAACTGGGAAGTAAACTGAACAAGTTCCACTGACATGTGACTAACATAAATTGAATAATGTGTTCCTGAACAAAGGGGGGATCAACATCAAAAGTAACAGTCAGTATCTGGTGTGGCCACCAGCTGCATTAAGTACTGCAGTGCATCTCCTCCTCATGGACAGCACCAGATTTGCCAGTTCTTGCTGTGAGATGTTACCCCACTCTTCCACCAAAGCACCTGCAAGTTCCCTCACATTTCTGGGGGAAATGGCCCTAACCTTCCGATCCAACAGGTCCCAGACGTGCTCCATGGGATTGAGATCCGGGCTCTTCGCTGGCCATGGCAGGACACTGGCATTCCTGTCTTGCAGGAAATCATGCACAGAACGAGCAGTATGGCTGGTGGAATTGTCATGCTGGAGGGTCATGTCAGGATGAGCCTGCAGGAAGTGTACCACATGAGGGAGGAGGATATCTTCCCTGTAACGCACAGCATTGAGATTGCCTGCAATGACAACAAGCTCAGTCCGATGATGCTGTGACACACCGCCCCAGACCATGACGGACACTCCACCTCCAAATCGATCCCGCTCCAGAGTACAGGCCTCAGTGTAACGCAAATCCAACCATCCCCCCTGGTGAGACAAAACCGTAACTCGTCAGTGAAGACCACTTTTTGCCAGTCCTGTCTGGTCCAGCGGACAGTCTGAGCACTGATGGAGGGATTGTGCGTTCTTGGTGTAACTCAGGCAGTTGTTGTTGCCGTCCTGTACATGTCCCGCTGGCGTGCTGTTCAGATGTACCGATCCTTTGCAGGTGTTGTTACACGTGATCTGCCACTGGGAGGACGATCAGCTGTCCGTCCTGTCTCTCTGTAGCGCTGTCTTAGGCGTCTCACAGTACGGACGTTACAATTTATTGCCCTGGCCACATCTGCAGCCCTCACGCCTCCTTGCAGTATGCCTAAGGCACGTTCACGCAGATGAGGAGGGTTCCTGAGCATCTTTCTTTTGGTGTTTTTCAGTCAGTAGAAAGGCCTCTTTAGTGTCTTAAGTTTCCATCACTGTGACCTTAATTGCCTACCGTCTGTAAGCTGTTAGTGTCTTAACTAACATTCCACAGGTGCATGTTCATTAAATGTTTATGGTTCATTGAACAAGCATGGGAAACAGTGTTTAAACCCTTTTCAATTAAGATCTGAAAAGTTATTTGAATTATCTTTGAAAGACAGGGTCCTGAAAAGGGGACGTTTCTTTTTTCTGAGTTTATACACACACACACACACACACACACACACACACACACACACACACACACACACACACACACACACACACACACACACACACACACACACACACACACACACACACACACACACACACACACACACACACACACACACTCGGATGAGAACAGAGTCACACACACAATGAGATGAGATTGGAGATGTTGGTTAGTGTTGCCCTGCCCTACGCAAAACACTCACAAAATGGGAGTTTGCTATTCACAAGAAGCATTGCCTGATGTGAACCATGCCTCGAACAAAAGAGATCTCAGAAGACCTAAGATTAAGAGATGTTGACTTGCATAAAGCTGGAAAGGGATACAAAAGTATATCTAAAAGCCTTCATGTTCATCAGTCCACAGTAAGACAAATTGTCTATGAATGGAGAAAGTTCAGTGCTGTTGCTACTCTCCCTAGGCCTGGCCATCCTGCAAAGATGACTGCAAGAGCACAGCGCAGAATGCTCAATGAGGTTAAGAAGAATCCTAGTGTCAGCTAAAGACTTCCAGAGATTACTGTAACATGCTAACATCTCTGTTGACCAGTCTACAATACGTAAAACTCTAAACAAGAATAGTGTTCATGGGAGGACAACACGGAAGAAACCACTGCTGCCCATTATAAACATTGCTGCACGTCTGAAGTTCGCAAAAGGAAGGAACACAACACTGTGTGGAGAAAAAAAATGGCACAGCACACCAACATCAAAACCTCATCCCAAAAGTATGGGAGCATCTTGGTTTGGGTCTGCTTTGCTGCCTCAGGGCCTGGACAGCTTGATCTCATCGATGGAAAAATGGATTCCCAAGTTTATCAAGACTTTTTGCAGGAGAATGTAGGCTGTCCGCCAATTGAAGCTCAACAGAAGTTGGGTGATGCAACAGGACAACGACCCACACAATAGTATATCAACAACAGAATGGCTTCAATAGAAGAAAATATGCCTTCTGGAGTGGCCCAGTCAGAGTCCTGGCCTGAACCCGATTGAGATGCAGTGGCATGACCTTAAGAGAGCGGTCCACACCAGACACCACAAGAATATTGCTGAACTGAAACAGTTTCGTGAAGAGGAATGGTCCAAAATTCCTCCAGACCGTTGTGCAGGTCTGATCCGCAACAACAGACAACGTTTGGTTGAGGTTATTGCTTCCAAAGGAGGGTCAACCAGTTATTAAATCCAAGGGTTCACATACTTTCCCCACCCTGCACTGTGAATATTTACACAGTGTGTTCAATAAAGACATAATTGTGTGAGTGTTATTAGTTTAAAAAGACTGTGTTTGTCTACCGTTGTGACCTAGGATGAAAATCAGATCAAATTGTATGACCAATTTAAGCAGAAATCCAGGTCATTCCAAAGGGTTCACATACTTTCTTGCCACTGTATATTTGTAGTCTGGATCTACTACACAACTTACATTGTGAAAGTAATTTAATAGAACCTTGGCGTACACCTACCGATCTTCACTTATGCTTTTCTACCGTAATCGTGTTAAACCTGTCATCAAAGGATGCATTTTACAAGTATTCTCCTAAACGGGCCTGTGTTCAAGTCTTGAGTGTCTCTCTCTCTCTCTGGTGTCCACTGCCCAGGAGAAGTCTTGACTTCTGGACCATTGACCTAGCTGTGGAGGACCTCCCACTGACTCAACCAACAAACTAGCTGCTTCATCTGGGAATTTTTCTCAATTCGTCTTTCCTCACCTTTCTCAAATCACATTGGACGGGAGAAGGTCCAAGGTACCTCCCCTCAGGCCTTCTCCGCCAATGCGTTTTGAGGAGGCGAGGAGATGCTTTGAAGACTGACACAGACGATACCTGAGAGGGAGAGACTGAAACAGAGAGCTAGCCTATTCTGACAGTCAGATTCCACGAGGATTAGCTCATGATCAACATCACTTCCTCTTCTTTTCAGGTGGCTGCTGGGTAAAACAAGCTGATGCCTTCCTTGTAGGGCGTGCTCACCTACATCATCACACTCAGCGGGGAACAATGCAATAGGACGCAACAGTGTAAATGTGTATGTGTGTGCACAACAGCTGTGCGTCTGTCTCTAGGCTACATGCCCTCATTGCTCAGAGGCTTTGAACTCCCCATCTCTCGGTCTCTACGTTTTCAGCCATCATTCTTTGGGAAATGTGTACGTGTGTGCACAACAGCTGTGCGTCTGTCTCTAGGCTACATGCCCTCATTGCTCAGGGACATTGAACTCCCCATCTCTCTGTCTCTACATGTTCAGCCATCATTCCAATTCCAAGGAGAATAATGAAGTACATTGTTTAATTCGTTCAGAAAACAACCCTTGACTGTCACACTACATCTGGTGCTTGAAACAATATACACAACTGACAAACCAAAGTTGTTACAGCTCCTTCTTGCAATAAAATATACTTATGATCTGAGTAGGGCTGTGACACGATGGAATATTGGATGATGGTATTTGGCCAGCCAAATGACCACAGCCTCCATATTAACCGTTACAATAGCAAATAACAATACAATTCAAACGTATATTATTTTTGACGCACATCTTCCCCTCTCCTCCTGACTGCATGTGCTGTCATAGGTTATATTTCTATGTGTTGATGCACCTTTCTACATGTCCTCATTTGCTTGGAGCAACAAAGCTTCATTGCCTTGTTAAGAGTCCACGTTACCGCACAAAAAGGCACGAATACCCGGCCATCTCGTCTCGTCATCTGTTCTCAAAATAAATAAAAATATATACATTTTTTTTTAACTTAATTTTTTTACGCCGAGACCACCCTGCATCTACGACAACACACTCAGAAAGGTTTTCGTTCCCTTATCACTTCTTCGGTGTGAGTGAGATATCCCCACCCTGACCAAAAGAACTTGGCTTCAATTGGTTTCCATGGAGACGTCTGACCAAAGCTGCCCCGGATGCTGCGGAAAGGGGGCCTTGAGACAAAAGTGAACCGATGACAAACAAAACACTGAGGTTAGGTGGAAAGAATGAGTGTATACTGTGGGATACAATACACGCAGACCCAATAAACAAGGCAGTTGAGTCCACTCATGAACACAAAGACTGTTTCCTCCTTCCCTCATCGGCCGCAGGAGCGCCCAGCCGGCCACGACTGTTGGCACAGGCTTCGCTCCTCTCTTTACTAGCAAGGTTTCCATCCAATTGGCAACAGATTTCCATGATAATATAAAAATCGGCATAAAAACAATATGCGCATTTCCCCACCAACCATAGTGCACATAAAAATAACTTTTGCGGTTAAATTCCCATGTACCGAATAAAAAGTACAAGTTACATGGGTTTCCAATCACATTTCCAACTTCACTGGTGGTTTTGTGACAAAAGAAATTGCGCTATATAGCCAATGTCCCTCCTCTGGTCTTGATACATGCGCTCCAGCCAATAGCTAGCAGATACAGTGCCGGTATAGTCCAGCCTACACGATGAGATTATTATAGACAAAATAGCAGATTATTTATATTTGTCCAGTCAAGCATCAATTATGTCAGCAGAAAAAGACAGCAAAAATATATAAGTGTTCATTTGGAAAGGAGCACCAAGCTCATCACGTGCACCACCCTGTAAAGTTCACCATTTATTTAATCTGTAACCTAATAAAATGGCATTCTTCCCAGAGTCCCATTGGGAGGATCTTACAAAATATCACCACGTGGCTCCAACTTAACTTCCGATATGATGGTTATTATATCAGTATTTCTGCAAACAGGCATTTCCACCGCCATTTCTTACACAATTCATTTTACAGATGCAAAAAGATCCCACCTCGCCTGGCGTATTTTGTTTTTTTGTCGACAAGTTTTACTGACAAATTTGGCTGTTCCCGTCAGGCCTGTGGAGACATGTTTCATCCAACATGGACTTTACCTCATATAAAAAAGGTTGTACGGAAACCTGGTTACCGTAATACATTAAACATCACCACTAACAACTTCTCCTGGACCAGTGGGGGGCAGCTGAGGAGAAGTGCATACATTTGCATTCAAATGGACTGTGTGCGTATCGATGGGGTGGCAGATCGATGGGGTGGCAGAGGTCTGCAGCCCAGAGTGAGTCGTCGCTCCACGGAGCCTGGAATCCGCTGCCAGCGGCACACGAGTACCACTGTTCTCTCCCGGAGTGTATCATTCAGTCCCCATTCATCAGAATGGAGGTGAGGATCAGATGTGTCCCAATACTCTTGAATAGCTTCAGCTCCTCATCTCCTTCTGTTTGATACATGATGAGTAGAGCTGTAGGTTAGTTACTAGCTTCTATGGCGATACAGTGGAAAAACACCCACCCATTCCTACAATTACTCTTCTTCACATTTTATTTTAAATCCACTGCTAACCTTATGCCTAACCCTGACCTTAAATTAAGACCAAAAATCACATTTGTGTCTGTGGAATCTGACTTAGTGGTTACAGAAGCTAGTTGAAACCCAATACTATTGAATAGCTTCCTCGTTTCCTTTTGTTTGATACATGCACCTTCTATATTCCCTCTCTGAATGATCTTTCCTTCCCTTACAGGGAGGATCTTACTGTGACCTCACGGCTCATTTGCATCTTATCCACCCTTCATGCTGGAATCTTCAAAGGTGGACCCTGACTGCAGAATCACACGTGCATGCCCTGTGCACGGAAAGGAACAAAACACCATCTAAATAGCTGAAGGGGAGATGACAATCATGTGTTCAGTCCTCAACAGGATCCCCTGTCAAGTGTACCACACAAGCATGTGCTACTAGGGCTGGGCAACACCCCCACACAAAACCGCAGGTTGGTATCTGGTCTGCCACGGGATAGGCCTTAGTGCAGCATGTGATTTGACATTACAGAGGTGGGCATCAGGCTGCATATGTAGACAGGGGGACAATAACAGTGAAAGGAGTTAAATCACAAACGCGACTTCTTTTGGATTTGGTAAATACTAGCTAGCACACCTCCAAACTGTGTATATGGTTTGACACACACAGGCATTGAGCCTCATGTAATCCCACGATTATATTGGCACACCTGGGGTAGCGAACTATTCCATTAATGTAGTCTGAAAAACCATAAAGGCTGACAAATGGTTGGATAATCTAAAATGGGTTGGTAGGCTATATACAATTATACTAAATCTGTGATACCGAAGCTTCGTCAACCGATCGAAAAGGTTAGTTTCTGTTCGTGTTCAGTGAAAGAAAAAAGCGATATGATTTGAAACCCTTTCTCATTTTCGTTGACAAACCCATTCCGTCTATTTTTTGGGGTGTGTATCGCTGCGGTTCCACTCTCTCTCTCTCGTATAGGCCTCAAAACGGATCCCCGAACTCACTCTCCTGTCTAGGTTGAGAAAAGACACCTTCAAACCCGGGGTCGACGCAGCGGCACAGCCCGATGTGTTCTGACGGCCCGGCCTTTTGCTTGAAGCGAGATGACACCCTAAACCACAACTCGTTTGAGGTCAGAGTAATAAATATTCGTTAGCCTCACATCGAGACTGTATGGACGTTGACTCCGATTCAATAACTTTGCCCCGAAAATAATATAGACATGAACGTTACTGTCTACAGTGTTAGGTGAGAGTCGGTTATGGTAACCTTAGCCAACTATGAATTGACCAACGTTACTAGTCTATGACTAACTAAAGCCCCCTGTTAAAATGTAGCTAGCTTCAGTGGTACGGAATGGAGTGGATATTTTGCTAGCCATTTCTGGTGGCTAACTACTAGCTAGATAGGAAACTGCTAACTTGGTGGCAACACCTGAGCGTTTGAGCTACCTAGCCAGCTAGCTATAGTAACATTAGCTCATAGGTTCCATTATAACAACAGCATTTTGACAAACCTGGCTAGCCATTTACCTGTAACGTTAGCTATATGGAGTCACACCGGCTCCGTGAGTGAATAAATCCCAAATCGCGTGAATGTCCTCCGTTGATAGATTAGATTGATAACCGTTTTAATCTCCATACGAAGTTTTGGTGCTGGGTCCTCTCAGTGTTAGCAATTTGGCTAGATAGCTACATTGTCTTTCTCCATTACGGCACAGTGTACGCCTAAAAGATAAGTATCTGAAGTTGTTCGTTTTCACTGGTCGAGGCCTTCGGTGCATGTGCTGAGAAAACGGCTAGGCGTTTTTTAATCCAAGACACGAACGATATCGGCAGGTAGATTGTACGGAGGTGCCCGAAGCCGATATATATTTTCAGCACCAACCGAGCGCAGAGGTCCACTGTCCATGAACCTCTCTCCCGAGAAGATATTGCAATCCCGCCCCCTTCCTTGCTATTGGAAAGTGTGTCTGTCAACCAAGAAGTGGAAGCTAATTTCTAATTTTCTATTGTACATTATAAACTGGGTGGTACGAGCACTGAATGCTGATTGGCTGAAAGCCGTGGTATATTTAAGCAATAACGCACGAGGGGGTGTGCTATATGGCCAATATACCACAGCTAAGGGATGTTCTTATGGCCATGGCCATAGACTACAACCCCGAGGTGCCTTATTACTATTATAAACTGGTTACCAATGTAATTAGAGCAGTAAAAATAAATGTTTTGTCATACGAGTCTGCTATACTAAGGCTGTCAGCCAGGGCTGTATCCAGCCACTCGTGGCATATTGGCCAAATACCACACCACCTAAAAGTATTGCTTAATTAGACAATTTTGTTGATCCTTAAACGAAATCTCCACACCTGGGACACCGGGTCATACAAAACCAACTTGCCCACTCATCAGTAGAGATAAAGACCAATACATCATGTCATGTGTTGGTCAATCAATGTCCATACAAGATACTCTCCCAAAATAAATAATTGTATTGACTCCCAACACACAAATACAATTAGGCCTGGCTATTCCTACTGCATGATTGACAGGTAGGCTTTGACTGAAAGGGGGTGCTGAAAAACCCTCTGACACACTGACATACTAAATACTGTGTGTATTTGTGTGTGTTTACTGTCTCGGCGTGTGTGGGCACGTAAACACACACACGCCAGGGGATTAAACCGACAGCAGGAGTTTTGGATAAGCCCACCCAAGCCCTCTCCACGCACACATATCCCCACAAAGCTCTCTCACACACACACACAAAGCTGACCGACATCTGCTGTAGCACCACCAGACATAATGATACAAATCTGAATCGCACTAATGAAATCACACACAATGGCATAACAGTGTTTCCCCTAGGATTTTGTAAGGTTTGCATGGGGAGTGTGGCCAATAGCGATTTTAGAGTCCCTCCCTTTTGCCTCAGAGACAAAATCTTGCTGTTTTAAAGTAACTACCCAGTGTTTACAGATTTCTATGAAATATGACCTATCATTACTTACAATATGAGTGAAATAGTTTTCCTTCCAAAAAATTGTAATGAAGTCTGTTAAAAAGCAGCTGTTCTGTGTGGGAATGGTGTGGGCGTATCCCGGCCATTAAAAATATTCCCGCTTGTAGACTGGCTAGCTCATCCTGCTGAGGAGTATTTACCAGGCCCCCAGTGTCCAGTCTGGAGTGTGAAGTCACGAGCTCCGCTAGTCAGCTACTGTGTACAACCTAGCGGTGCCAAAAGCCCTGGTCTACCCTAGAAAGCCAATGTAAATTATAATCGGTATTATGGCCCAACATTGTTTTTGTTTTTTTTTGGGGGGGGGGGCGTTTTGGCCTCTAAAATGTGTTTATTATGATAAAGTTCGATCACCACAGTGAATTATTTTAAAGTTCGCAATTTTTTGTTGTTGAGATAATCAATTAGATAGTGATCCATTCTGACTACTAAATTTGTCATCACACAGGACCATGTGCGACCAATCACGATGGGTAGGCTATGAGGAGACTGGCACCCTCATGTGCGGTCCTTGCATGTGGTATCCGGTATTGACGCCGATGTCATCTAGCAGCATTGGGTTGATTCGCTCAGGCAGGATGAAAACGACTACATCAACCATGATCCTTTGCTAGTTATGGACACTTACGGATCCTTAGCGATTTTTTGGGGTGGAATTTAGCACCATTCAGCAATATGGCAAGCTTCAAATTAAAATACTTCCGGCTTCATGCGCCATCTGGAGTTTTCAATAGAAATATGTGGATGATGTCAGCACTATCATGATCTACTGGTTTTATGGTCTATGAGTATTACCTCATACTTTATGAAGAAATAGCAAGCATTTCTATGTTTGAGGTGGGGTTTTTGAAGTGTTTTTTTGTTAAATTTATGCTTTGGCCACAAATACAGGTATAGGACGAGTCAACAACATTGTTTGGGTATGGGTTAACAGAATACAAACTTTTAAAAGTGCGATTTTCCCTTGGCAGTTACTTTCAAGCCTAATTTCCTGCAATTCTATACTTTTTTTGGTTGTCATGGGGCTGAGAGAAAAAAATGCAGTTTTAAAGCCAATTTCCTGCAATTCTACACATTTTGCAATGGCTTATGTTGTGTTCTTGTGCTAGCTGAGTGACTCAAAACAATGGGGACCAATGCCATGTGGTCCTTCTGTAGCTCAGTTGGTAGAGCATGGCGCTTGTAACGCCAGGGTAGTGGGTTCGATTCCCGGGACCACCCATACGTAGAATGTATGCACACATGACTGTAAGTCGCTTTGGTTAAAAGCGTCTGCTAAATGGCATATATTATTATTATTTATTTATTATGCCATGACATTTTTTTAAACTTTAGATTCTCCCTGACTGTGTAGTTTTTATTCTGGTGGTTGTTAGTTCTCAAAGATGATCTAATAAAAACCTATTTACTGCTCCATTATCTTTTCTACATCATTTAGATCTGGTATTAGTCATTTAAGTTGATACGGAAAACTTCACTACCCCAAAAATGATAGATATAAAGAAAATACTGCTAAATGAATATAGGGGAAACACTGACATAGGTGGCTGACATGGGGATGACAAGTGATTTCTAATGGTGTGTATGTGTGTGGTACAACGAGAGGGAGCGAGTGTGTGTGTGAGAGAGAGGGAGTGTGTGTGTGTGTGTGTGTGTGTGTGTGTGTGTGTGTGTGTGTGTGTGTGTGTGTGTGTGTGTGTGTGTGTGTGTGTGTGTGTGTGTGTGTGTGTGTGTGTGTGTGTGTGTGTGTGTGTGTGTGTGTGTGTGTGTGTGTGTGTGTGTGTGTGAAAGAGAGAGAGTGTACTGTAAAACCTTTGGTAGTTGGCACAGAGAGTAAAGACAACAGAGGGGATGGACATTTACAAAGCAATGCTTCCAAACGCGGCCGAATGAAAGATAAGCCTCAGTGTGTTAATACACTGATGAATACACTCGCTCACAGACACACAGGGCAGGTGTAAGGTTACAGGTGTAACCTTACAGTGAAATACTTACTTATGAGCCCCTAACCAACAATACGGATAGGAATAAGACAACTTTTCTGATTATTCAGTACAAACAGTGGCTGACTTAACAACCATCCGGGGTAGAGGTACATGTTATTACGGCTCATGCTGGGAGTGTGTTAGCCCAATAATGGACTAAAGGAACCCTAACGTTACTTCTTATAGTCCAATGACCTCGTTCTGTTTTGTGCTGAATTGGCTCTAGAAGCAAAAAAAGCCACATGCATTAAGGTTCTATTAACGTAAAGCACCCTACTTTCATATCATATCAAAATAATTTCACAAATGCAAAATATACTTTTTGAAACCGGGTTTCAACACAGTTGCAGCCGACAGTATTTTTCAGTGATATGTTTGTGGCCTGTCTTCTGTTTACACAGGTGTTTGGAGACGCAGATAGGTAATTAGTACAGGTACGTCTCTGTCCGTTTTCAGTAAACAAGCGCCGTAATATGGAGCGATTTCAGTGCCAACAAAAATTGTATTTGTGTTAGAATATTTAATTATATTGAAACTGAATAGATACATATTCAATTAGAATATTTTATTAAATTGAAATGTAACTTTAAAACAGAATGCAATATTCATTCAATTCAGTTCAAAATCATGAAAGACAAGTTCAATTTAGGAATTGAATGATTCAATTTAGGGTTGCAAAATTCTGGGAACTTTCAATAAATTCCCTGATTTTTCTGAAATCCCGGTTGGAAGTTTCCCGGAGTCAGGAGGGAATAAGCAAAATATCCCGAATCATCCAAACATGATTTATGGAAAACCAGGGAATTTATTGAAAGTTCCTGGAATTTTGCAACCCTAATTCAATTTGTGCATTACAAATGCAAAAAAAATATTGAATAATATTCAATATCCTAACACAAATTCAAAATGAAAAAGATCTAATACAATTTCTGTTGGCACTGAAATCGCTTCATACTGGAACATGGAAATATGGGAACCCTAAATATGGTAACCCTAACCGTATAAAGGTGTGTAGTAATTTAACCTTTAGTTTTTTTGAGAATTAGATCTTGCTGATATGAAAGATATGTTCTTTAGGTTTCCAAAACCGTACCGCAAGCGATGCGTTTTAACGTTCAGAACGAGCATCGGGGCTCTTAACAAAACTACCCCGGTCAGAAGATAGTCACACTTTATTTGGATAGTCCGGATTTTCATACGGTCAATAAACTATTGGTTGATAAGCAACTGCTTGCTAAGGTTAGGGGTAGAAGAAGGGTTGGGGTTAAGTTCAGGGTTAGAATAAGTTTTAAGGACAGGGTTAGGAGATCTGTGGATCTACAGATGGACTATCCATATAAAATGTTACCGATGATACTATTTATTGCCAATAGGCGCTAAAGGTAGTTAGCGTCTATGAAAGGGTTAGGAGTGTGTGAGAGTGCACAACAGTGGAGCTGCAATTATATATATATTTTTTAAGTGGACAGCAATTTCTGGCACATGAGATCTCATGTCGAAATATGCCATCTTTCGGTATCGGTAATACCGGGCGCTGACCGGGTTCGAACAGTCCCTGGCTTGAGTTCCGCGAGGGCTCGTGGGGATGCCACCAATCACCAACCCACTTTGACTTTTAACGAACACAGGATTTGACGGCGAGACCCGCCATTTACATACACTATACTAGCGGCACTCGCCTAGCCATGCTATCCTCGCCCTCGTGTGGGTGCAAACAAGCCAGCGAGGTCGTGCTACGTATCAACAGCCAATGCCAGCCAATCGAATAAGGGTTGGAAGCTATAGTGAGCTTCGATTGGTCACTCGTGTCACAATATCGTGGAGGATTCGAATCAAGTTCAGCTTTCCTGAACTTTAGTCCGGCCCTGATCAGCTCCCTTGCCCATGCTCGCATCATGCAACGGCCCATTCCACTTCTCTCACCTTCCTTCCATTGAAAGTGATTTGCTTCCAATGTTTCACAGAGCTTCCTATTGTAAAATGGCCAGTTAGTGTATTACTCTGGGCCTAGGCCTGCTTGAAACCATTCGGCTATTGAATTAGTATTTCATATAAAAGAGTGTGTTTTCAAGTACAGCATGTCACAAGAACACAGTGGATATACACTGAGCGTACGAAACATGAAGAACACCTTCCTAATATGGCCCTCAGAACAGCCTCAATGCGTCAGGGGCATGGACTCTACAAGGTGCCGAAAGCGTTCCACAGGGATGCTGGCCCATGTTGAATCCAATGCTCCCCACAGTTGTGTCAAGTTGGCAGGAAGTCCTTTGGGTGGTGGACCATTCGTGATGCACAGAAGAGACTGTTGAATGTGGAAAAACTCAGCAGTGTTGCAATTCTTGACACCTGCTACCAATACTCCGTTCAAAAGGCACTTAAAACTTTTGTCAAGCCCATTCACCCTGTGACTGGCACCCATGTCTCAATTGTCTCCCGACTTAAAAATCATTATTAAACTTGTCTCCTCCCCTTCATCGACACTGATCGAAGTGGATTTAACAAGTGACATCAATAAGGGATCAAAGCTTTCACCTGGTCAGTGTATTTCATGGGGGGAAAAGGAGGTGTTCATAATGTGTTGTATATTCAGTGTAGGCTGCATCCCAAAAGGCACCCTTGTAGACTGGAATAGTGCGGATTTGTGAAGGTCAGGACTGTGTATGTGTTCTTGCATACCTGTGTGTGTGTTATACTGACCCAGTCCTCTCTCTCTCTCTCTCTCTCTCTCTCTCTCTCTCTCTCTCTCTCTCTCTCTCTCTCTCTCTCTCTCTCTCTCTCTCTCTCTGTAGGTGCAGTATCCAATGAGGGTCAGTTCTCCCCCCAGCCTCAGGGCAGGAGCCTGGCCCCATGTGTTGCTACCCCCAGGAGCTAGTGCCCATGCTCAGAGTCATGGGAGGGCCCAACGCTGACTGTTGGACGATAACAGGAGCTAAACAATAACTGCCACAACAACAACAGAGAGAGCTATAGAACCACGCAACAGGGACAGTTACACATTACTACTGTATATAATCATACAACAGGAACAACTCTTCAAGCAGGAACAGCTACACAACAGAAAGGAACAACTACACTATACAATCCCAACACAATCATACAATAGAATAGTAAGTAGTTTAAAAAAATTGTAAGTATTCAGCTGACAATTGCGTAATGCATATTTATGTTCACTAAAACTTAAAACGTCAGCCAAACTGCGACTTCACATCAAGAGCAAATCTCACTTGCTGGTTTACTGGACACAAACTATTGAGCGGGAAACCTACCCACAATCTCATTAATGTAGCCGACTCTTGTCTGCTGTCATGGTGTTCTCCTAATTCACCACCAGGTGGAGTCATTGGGTTATTCTATGAAAATGGTGGCTTTTTGAACAGCCAACTCACAAATTGTATTAAAAAATATATATATCAAAACTTTGTCAGATAATAGTTAACCCCTTAACATAATAAATCAACATAAATGACAGCGTAACATATTTTTCTATTTTTACTACATATACCTATATTTTAGATGACAATTCAGGCTTTCTAGAATGCAATTTCAGTCTTTAATTTGCATACATAATCAAAGACAGAAAAGGTTCAAGATAATAATGTACTTTAAACATGCATGTGTAAAGTTCTATTGTCTGACATTTTTCCATTTATATTTATTTATTGTTTTATTGTAACATTAGAAATAATTGAGTTTGAGTCATCAAAATTGAAGGATCATATCCTTAAAATGTTTACTAATGAATGTAGCAACAATTAGGTAGATACAAAACCCATATTCAATTAAATTGTGCAACTATGATGCTAGAACACCAATATACCATACAGTAACACCAGTGACACAAAGTAACACCAGTGACACAATGTGAAACCAATGACAAACACAAGATTATTTCAAACAAATTTGATCAATTTATTGGTAATATTTTTTAATTACAAATCATTTCAGATTTCATAAAATGGGTTGATTTAATATGAACAATACAATTAGGGTTATTGGTCAAAGATTAAGACCAAAAGATGAAGCCTAGACTAAAATGTGTCTTTCATATCACAACATTGTCATGCAACCATATAAAACATGTCCACTAGAACATTAGAAACACTAACATTGAACATAAACTAAAACTGTTTTCCTAACCACACTGATACGAACATTTTGTACGCAGTAAAACATGTTCATGGAATTTGTCCTGCATTGTTCTTCACTTTTACATGTTATTGTGTCGCGTCCATCTCTTATCATCTCTGAGCCAATCGCCATTGCTTCCTAGCTGCAGATGGCTTCTTCACTAGTAGCCAGTTCACATCTGCCACTTTCACACAGTCAAGTTCTCCTCCAAGTACTTGTTTTTGTTTAAGGTAGGCTGCTTCTCAGCAGCACCTCATTTCGCCATTATCTATCAGAAGAAAACCATATTATGTGATTACAATATTGAAACAGTAATCAAATGCTAATAAGTCTTTTTAATATAATTGTTGAGGGTTTTATAAAACATTGCCGGGAGAAAAAGTTTGTGGTGTTATTGATTGTCACTGGCTTTATCGTCATGTCACTGGTGTTACCGGCAAGAACAGTAACACCAGTGGTACTTCGTGATATCTGAGTATCTGAGACACTCCGGTATCTCAACATTTTGCAGGCGTTGCCACGAGCCTACAGGTCATTGCAAAATCTCATATGCTGTTCTAGATCTGTGAATAAGAGATGGATGAATTGAGCTAGTAGATCGAGTGTCCGTTTGTATTCTATTTGGTGATGTCACCGTGTTTGTGGTAGTCGGGGTACCAGCATTTTTAGCTATTCGTTACAGGCTGGTAAAAAATCTAAAAAAGGTAATCCGGGATTTTGAAAATGAAACAACACACTTCTTAAAGATCCTATTTGGATTGGAAACATCAAAAACATTTTTTTTTTTGCACAAACAGACTCGGGTCATGAAAGTAGATGGTCAGAGTTGTAGCCATTAAAGGTGCCATTGAGCTGAAGAACCTGACGACCCTTAGAGAAAAAGATTTGATGAGCAAACTCTACGGTTTTCTAAAGAAAGATCACCCATCTCAAGAAGAAGAGTCTGTGTTTAAATCTTTACTAGAGTTAGAACAGTTTTACAAGGATCTGGTCGCCTTTCGCAGATCAAGAGCAAAATGGATTGAAGAGGGGGAAAGAAACGGCAGTTATTTCTTTGCACTTGAAACGAGAAATAAATAAAATCTATAACGGCACGCAAATGAATGATGTATTGTTAAATATTTAGGAATACTTCTATCAAAAAAACACTTAGTCAGACAACATATAAATTCCTCTCCTAAAATTAAGAATAATAATATAGTTAATGGTTGGCTACAAAGGGATCTATCTAATCCCCTCTACCTGTAAAGAGATCAACAAGACATTTCTTGACTTCATCTGGAATAATAAGTCTCACAAACTTAAAAAGTCAGTCCTCTCAAATAAAAGATCAGAAGGAGGTGTGGAAGTGTTGGATTTTGTTGACATAAATAACATTTTCAAGATCAATTTGTTGAAAAGATGTTTGGTCAATACAGAATCAATTTGGTATTTCATTGCAAACAATGTGTTCAATAAGTTGGAATGTCTTCAGTATTTTACTGAAATGTAATGATACTCCTGAAAGATGACCTGCTAAATTGGCTAGGTTTCACCAACAAGCTTTAATGTCCTGGAAAATATGTTTCCTGCACAACGTTTCCCCACATTACACTCTTTTGTGGAATAATTCAGACATACAGTACATTCGGAAAGTATTCAGACCTCTTGACTTTTCCCACATTTTGTTATGTTAGTCTTATTCTAAAATGTATTACAAAAACAATTGTCATCATAAATCTACGCACAATACCCCATAATGACAAAGCAAAAACAGATTTTTATACATTTTTGTAATTATACAAAAGAAAATGTAACTGAAAAATAACATTTACATAAGTATTCGGACCCTTTACTAAGTACTTTGTCTAAGCACCTTTGACAGCGATTACAGCCTTGTGTCTTCTTGGGTATGAAGCTACAACCTTGGCACACCTGTATTTGGGGAGTTTCTCCCATTCTTCTCTGCAGATCCTCTCAAGATATGTCAGGTTGGACAGGGAGCATCGCTGCACAGCTATTTCCAGGTCTCTCCAGAGATGTTTGATCGGGTTCAAGTCCAGACCCTGGCTAGGTCAGTCAAGGACATTCAGAGACTTGTCCCCAAGCCACTCCTGCGTTGTCTTGGCTGTGTGCTTAGGGTTACTGTCCTGTCACCCCAGTCGGAGGTTCTGAGTGCTCTGGAGCAGGTTTTCATCAAGGATCTCTCTGTACTTTGCTCCATTAATCTTTACCTTGATCCGGACTAGTCTCCCAGTCCCTGCCGCTGCAAAACATGCCCACAGCATGATGCTGCCACCACCATGCTTTAAAGTAGGGATGGTGCCAAGTTTCTTCCAGACATGACGCTTGGTATTCAGGCTAAAGAGTTCAATCTTGGTTCTCATGGTCTGAGAGTAGTTTTAGGTGCCTTTTGGTGAACTCCAAATGGGCTGTCATGTTCCTTTTACTGAGGATTGGCCTCCGTCAGGCCACTGAGGAACTCTGGAGCACTGTCAGAGTGACCATCGGGTTCTCGGTCATCTCCCTGACCAAGTGCCTTCTCCCCCGATTGCTCAGTTTGGCTGGGCGGCCAGCTCCAGGAAGAGTCTTGGTGGTTTCAAACTTCTTCCATTTAAGAATAATGGAGGCCACTGTGTTCTTGGGGACCTTCAATGCTGCAGACAATTGTTGGTACCCTTCTCCAGATCTGTGCCTCGATACAATCATGACTCGGAGCTCTACGAACCATTCCTTCGACCTTTTGGCTTGGTTTTTGCTCTGACATGAACTGCCAACTGTGGAACCTTACATAGACAAGTGTGTGCCTTTCCAATTCATGTCCAATCAATTGAATTTAACACAGGTGGACTCCAATCAAGTTGCAGAAACATCTCAAGGGTGATCAATGGAAACAGGATGCATATGAGCTCAATTTCGAGTCTCATAGCAAAGGGTCTGAATACTTATGTAAATAAGTATTTCTGTTTGACTTTATGGGGTATTGTGTGTAGATTGTTGAGGAAAAAATATAATTTAATCAATTTTAGAATAAAGCTGTAACGTAGCATAAAATGTGGGAAAAGTCAAAGTGTCTGAATACTTCCCGAATGCACTGTAACTGTAAGGAATAAATCATTGTTCTACCCTAGCTGGCATGAGAGGAATATTGACTTTGTTCTTGATGTTTTCGACAACAGGGGTAATATTCTTTCATATTAACAACTTATAACATTGAATGAGTTTTCAACACCTTTCAGAGAGTTTATGTCTGTGATCAAAGCAGTTCCCACACGAATGAAAACTCATCTTAGCTTTGGTGATGATCACAGAGTTGATCCAGAACTCAGTATAGAAGGTGCGGGCTTAACTTGAGAAATCTTGTTGTAACAACAAATGAATAAGACACATTTTTCGTTCACGGAACCAACTTTCGCCTCGAGTAAAACATTTCTGAAACATGCTTATTCCTGACATTGTCTAGGGAAAAAAAGCTTGGTTGATGCCTTACGAATATTGTATACCAAACTTATTTAAGGGAGTACACTTTAAGATTCTACATAAGATATATCCATGTATTTATAGTTTGTCCAAATTTGTTTATATGAATGATATCTGCCTTTTCTGCGAAAAAAAGAAAGTGACTCACTTGTTCTATAAATGTAAACCTGTGATAGAGTTTTGGGAAAACGTTGCAGAATACTTATTTACCTTTTTGAACACTACTCATGTTTCTGACATGAAGGATATAGTATGTTACTAATGCAATGATAACAAGACCATTGAAATTGTGATTTAAAAACAAAAATATTGTTGCCAAATACTTTATACACAAACAAAAATGCCAGAATTCGATACCAAAATGACAAATTTTGTGGGTTGAATTGAATAATCTTGTTACGACATTATCCATAGTAAATAACAAAAATAATGACATCTTCCTGAATCATTATAATGAGATTTTTTTCTGAATGAATACAATCTTAATTTATATTTTTTTATATTTAATAATTTCTTGTTTATACTTGTCTTGTTTTGTGAGACATGTCAGATGTAGGGATGTACGTTGTTGATCATTTTGTATAATGAATAATAATTAAAAAAAATATATATATAAAAATAAAACTAATTAAAGGGGGGGGGGTGTAGCTAACATTCCACTCCTTGACACTCCTGTCATTTGCCAAAGAGAAAATAAATATTAAAATATTAACATTCTAATAGCAGAAGACAGAAACCGGGCGTTGTTTGTGTGTATGAATCATCACAGATTAGAGTACAATGCTTCAGAATCAAATCATGAGATACTGGCATCACTCAGGGCAGTGGGATTAGAATTCCATTTCACACTGAATTGTCAGATGATTTTGATATGCTCATTACAAATGGCTCTGGGTGGTCAGAGAATGTGCCATTGTCACTGAGGTTCTGGTGGAAGTTGATGGTGCTTTTTTATGCCCTGTAGTAGCTGAAGGTTTTTATGTTCCAAGACAAACAAAAGCACATTTGTTTCCTGGATAACAAAAGTGTACTGTGTCCATCAACACCCCAACACGTCAAAATACAATAAAACAAAGCATGTTTTATCTAAAAGCAGTTAGCAAATTCTACAACTTGCATTCATGTCAAAATAACATGCATTTTAATAGAAACATATTTATTTTCATAAGCTTTTAACCGACAATAAGTGAATGTCTGCAGTAAACTCATTGGGGTTTTCACTGTTTTAATGTCTATGGGTTTTCAGCATTGCATCCAACGTTTAGCCTACAGTGAAAGCGTTTCAGTGCCATAAAATAATATTAGAAAAAAAACGTATGATTGCAGTGACACTTTCGCCTCGTTCACCAGGAAAAAGCTAATCGCATGTGCATACGCATCTAATCTGTTTACAAGCGCAGTGTTACAGGCAAGGAAGTTTTGCAGGCACTTTTTGTGTTTTGGAAGTTCCAGTCACTCCCTAAATCGCCTGTCAACAATGGGATGCTGTGGCAGTTCAGAGGTAATCGGGTTTAGGGATATTTAAGACAAAACGTTTGTTACTAGCTAGCTAGACATTTTTAATGTTCCAAACTAGTTGCTAACATTATCTGTTTGGGGTAACATACCCATTTAGCTACAAAAACGAACAAGTTGTTATCGACTGTCTGCAGATCTTTCGCGGCGTTGTCTGTACTGTATGTAGTTAACTATAGTTGTTTACACTTAAACAACGGACTACTTCCGTGTCTAAAATAAACGTTTTCATGTTAATTTAGGTGAGAGTACGTTATTTAGTCAAATACTATACAGTATTTATGTGTGTTAGCACTGACTGAGGGAGAGAAAAAAGCACGCCAGGTTAAACCAGTGTTGTGCATGCACCAGGCGTTCACAGATGACGAATTTGATTGTTTCCAACTTTTATTTGTTAGCAAAAGCAGCGCGAGTGGAAACCATTGGAGGATCGAAGCTGCACGGATATTCCATGGCTCATCATATTCGCATTGTTCTGTATCGGAATGGTGAGTTTGCTGTGGTTTCTTTGTAGATGACCATGGGCGCGTTCGAGCTGATCACTTTCGTCAAGACTTTGACAAATTTTGGTCACCGCCTTTCAAAGTGTGTAGCGTTATTATAAACATTGTTCGATTTGGGACTACATGTCGACTGCATGACTTTAACAACAACCATGTGATCAAAGGTCGTGATCTTTCGATTGCAGTCGCTCCTCACCACATATTATCCGTTATATTGACCAGATATAATCTGGAAAGCAGTCAAGAGGAGGCAAGATCAGGTGGGACCATTCTAGCCAATGAGAGGGCAGATACGCGTGCGACCAGGCACAACTGTTTTCATTAGTTACCACAGCCACAATGTGTATCGTAAAAATTCATGAAAACAAACATTTGCATTTTGGTCCAAATTTAAGGTTTAGGGTTAGGCATAATGTTAGCAGTGTGGTTAGGTTTAAAATCACATTTGGAGAAGTTAAATTGTAGAAATAGGCAGGGTTATGACTTTGTGACTGTGTTAACTAGTGACGACCAGGCATAACTGATAGTTTGTTCTCAAAATTGCTGGGATGTATCGTGTCCTTTTTATATCAATATCAGCGGCAGGTTGCTTAGTGGTTAGAGCGTTGGACCCGTAACCGAAAGGTTGCTAGATCGAATCCCCGAGCTGACAAGGTAAAAATCTGTTGTTTTGCCCCTGAACAAGGCAGTTAACCCATTGTTCCTTGGATGTCATTGTAAAAAGGAGTCTGACTTGCCAAGTTATAAAGGTTGAACACCCAAAAAATAACAACCTAATCATGACAAAAATTATATTAGAGCAAATAAGCAATACATTTTTTAAATGAAATTTGACACTCATTAACCTCGACAAAAACGCCACCTGCTGGAGACGGCAGACTTTGGGCCCAGTTATCCCTCTCGCTTCGCCTCTTTCCTCTCTGTCCTCACCAACTGCAACTTGAAGTCAGAACCAAAGCATTGTGGGAGACCACCTTCTGTTTTGTTGGAAGCAAAAGTCACTACATGCTATTAAATTGTTGATGTTGCCACTTATCATTGGTTATTACCAATACATGTGGACTATTTTGTGTGGATGACTATTTAGAGCTTAAATAGATCTTTGTCCTTACATCCGTACAATCTAATTGCATAGGCCTACACGTGATCCACATTTCTAATATAAATAAATTAAATATCCTACTTGCTGACAATACAGCTAATGGGTTTATTTAAATATTACTGTAATGTTGTGTCCCATGTCATAGTCTACAACTTGTCTTGTCTGTAACATTGTTGTCACCAAACAAATTCAAACTTGTTGGGTGTATATTTAGTGTGAATACAATTGAATACGTATTGTAGGCTACACATGGGTCATTGTTGTCACGACTTCCGCCGGATGTCGGTCCCTCTCCTTGTCCGGGCGGCGTTCGGCGGTCACCGGCCTTCTAGCCATCGCCCATCCACTTTTCATTTTCCATTTGTTTTGTCTTTGTTTTACACACCTGGTTTCAATTCCCCAATGACTTGTTCATTATTTAACCCTCTGTTCCCCCATGTTTGTTTGTGAATGATTGTTTGTATGTAATACGGTCCGTTATTGTGGGCTCGTTTATTTGTGTTGTATTTGAGAATATATTTGAGTAAATATTACGTTGATTACTCATATCTGCTGTCCTACTCCTGACTCCTCTACACCAGCTACACACAGGCTTATTACAATTGTAAGATGTTTTCTACACTGGCAATTAATGTGTGTTCGGGAAACCATCCCTTAATTAGCAAGTACCCCAGACACCAGTCATGGGGTCAATACCAAGTGCATATGACTGCTTGGCATATTGCTAGGCATATTGTTTCCCCGAGTAACTTATTTGAACTGATACACTGGTACGTGTATAGTCTAATACGTTTCTGTACAGTGAGCGTTTCCTCCTTCATGCGACTTAATCAAATTCTGCTTACTGACAAGCAACATAAAGGCTGAGAATGAAAGAAACACACGGCGGTCTCTACTGATGCTGACCTGCAATCAATTAGCATGCAGCAAGAACCTTGGATTCCATTTAGTCACATCTGTTACAAGTATATGTTGCGCAATCACAAATAATACTGAGGAAGGTACAAGGGCGTGAAGTAATGGCAAACAGAGCATGTCCCATACGCTGCAACAACAAAGAAATCTGTCGGTGCATATGTACCTGCCCAGAATTTACTCGTCGACTTCAGTCTACAGACGGCTGCTTTCGCCTTGCCACTCAAACGCGCCCCATGCTGAGTGTGCAACACTTTACTCGGGCACATGCAGATCTTATTGATCTCTCTTTTTGTTTTCAGTAAGCGGACATTATGTAGAACTGGCACTGTTAACTGTAATGACATATGATAATATGAAGCACACTGGTCAATCCAACCACATGAGGCATAGTGGTACATTGTTTGGCACCTATTCTGTTCGATTGCATGTATGGAATAAAATGACACTGTTTATGGTTCGCGAAGGTTATTCGATGGGTCATTTAGTCCATGGCGTCATATACTGATTATTGTAATTACCAGCGTAGTTCAGCTCCACCCTGATATTGTTTTGTGCATTGTCATCATGATGATGGTGGTGGTGATGATGATCATGTTGTTATTAATGGAAGCTGCTTCCCCGGTAGGCCTGTATCGCTGGTTTCTCCATTTCCACGGGAGCTGCATCCAGGCTCATCTCTGGCTACGACAGCTACGGTAACACCTGCGGTCAGAAGAACGGGAAGATCGAGGGGGTCGAACTCAGTGGCCGGGATCAGACCGACAACAAGTAAGTCGCGTTGGAAATGTGGATCATCTCGAGATGGATGCTTACCAGTTATTAGCCTATCATGGAATAGCGAAGTAATAACAATGTTTTGGTTGAGATTTCCACTCCCATGACAGAGCATTTCTATCAGACACTTTTACTCTAAATCTTACTATACTCACTTCTTGTTACCTGTGGTCAGAAAAGACTGATGTGGGTCTGAAATGGCACCCTATTCTCTATATAATGCACTCTTTTTGACCAGAGCTGGGGTCAATAATAGTCCACTAGGGAATAGGGTGCCATTTCACATGTAGCCTGAGTGCAACAATGTTTTGCATTAATTCATGTCCATGTTCTTTCTTTTGGGAAGATATTAGAATAAATGATTCATACATCCAGTCCAGTAAGTTTCCATTCTAGCTCTTCAGTCTCTAGGAACAGTTTCAATGAGACAATGGGCCTTGTTTCTTAAGCTGGGCTGGTTGCCCATTGACGTTTTGACTGAGGGGGCAGCAGGGGCGTTTTGGCTACAGAGATTTGACTGTTTGCTAAGCTCCATCCCACATCACATTTTACACAACCTACCTAGTCAAAAAGTCTACTATGAAAATATACTTAGGACAATATGCAGTTTATTGTATTGCAAGATGGAACCGTACATTTTGCAACATTCAAGGATGTCACTCACATGTGCAGATGTTTAGTTCCGTCTTACTTGACCATCTCCCTCTTTTCAGGACAGTTTTGTACTTCCCTCCATCCTTATTGAGGTCCTGTTCTTTGACCTTTCCCAGGTATGTCTTCTTCCTGGACCCCTGCAACATTGACATCCTGAACAGGAAGATCAAGTCCATGGCCCTCTGTGTGTCCAGGTGTCCAGACAGAGAGCTCAAGACGTACACTGACGTCAAAAAGTTTGCACTGCAAAATGGTGAGCGTTCTTCCTGCTCTAATCCGTACTGTATGCATTTATTCCATTGGGAATTGGTGAAAATCAATTGCACAAAGTTTACTTCCTATTTCTCCACTTTTACATAGGATCGGAGCTCTGCTCATACGACATTCCAGTCTCCAGGTATCCAAGCCACGGAGAGAGATCCAAAAAGTGCCCCAAACTCCCCGTGCCACCAAGGTACAGTCCTTTTACCAGTGTCAAGTCAACAGCGAGTAAATATAATGACACTCGCGAGACTTATGTTGACGATACCATTTCCCCCATCCTCTCCCCTTGTGCAGTAAGTCTCTCCCGGTGTTCCACCGCTGCACCCCCGTGGACATCTCCTGCTATGCCCAGTTCGCTGAGGCCTTCGTCACCTTCGTCAGTGACAACAGCATGTTGCACAGGGTCATCGCCGGGGTGATGGCCAGCAAGGAGATCATCATGGGCCTCTGTGTGCTGGCTCTAGGTACTGTGCATTCTAAAGTGGCGTTTTACGTTCTACCTGTCCGTATAGCCTCCTAAAGCATAATAGTGCATATCCTAAATAACTTCTCTCACTCTCTGTATACTGCTTGATATGATTGTGCCTCAGAGGCCTCAGCTCTCCCCCTAGAAAGTTGCCTTTCCTAAGACGGGGTCAGGAAATGATAACAGGAAATGTCTCCTGGAGATCTGACGGCATCCAGGGCTCCATGCCGACTTTAAAAAAAAAAAAAGTAGAAACGTTTAGGAGCACAGTGGAGAATATTTGAGGTAACAAGCCGTTTTCTTTGCAGTAATAGTGGAACCATGACAGTCGTGAATCTGCGCTCAGTGTATGCCCCATGGCACTCGGGCTGCAGTACAGTGAAGTTGCCTAGTCATTGCAACAATTATCATATGGGTGATTTTCATTCTAGGCGCACTGGTGCTCCTAAATAAAAATGCCAGGTCGCACAGCAAAATATTTAAGCACATAATGCAAGTAAAAAGGTCGCACTGTAGAGCGCTGGCATCCAAAATAAGTAGTCCCCCCTCCCCCTTAAATTTACACAAAACATCAGCCTTGTGTTTCAATAAATATAGCAGCAAGAATCGTAGCGTTATACAATAATAAATGCATTTTTATGTCATGACAATAGCATCGTTTCGTCTCTTTTATTTCTATCCCCTCTGTCTCTAGTCCTCTCCATAATCCTGATGGTGGTGATTCGCTACATCTCTGTCGTGCTGGTCTGGATGCTCACAGCCCTCGTGGTTCTGGGCTCTTTAGGTAAGCTTCCCTCTTACCGACGTCTCAGTGATGTCATGAAAGAGACGTCTTCAGTAGTGATGGGCATTCCGAGTCTTTTCGGTGAGCCGGATCTTTGGGCTCCGCTCACCTAAAACGAGCCGTTCAGATAATGTTTTTAGAACTGATCTCCAGATAATGTTTTTATATCTGATCTCCAGATAATGTTTTTAGAACTGATCTCCAGATAATGTTTTTATATCTGATCTCCGGGTAATGTTTTTATATCTGATCTCCAGATAATGTTTTTACATCTGATCTCCAGATAATGTTTTTAGAACTGATCTCCAGATAATGTTTTTAGAACTGATCTCCAGATAATGTTTTTAGAACAGATCTCCAGATAATGTTTTTATATCTGATCTCCGGATAATGTTTGTATATCTGATCTCCAGATAATGTTTTTTTATAACCGATCTCTGGATAATGTTTTTATATCTGATCTCCAGATAATGTTTTAGAACTGATCTCCAGATAATGTTTTTATAAATGTTTTTATAACTGATCTCCAGATAATGTTTTTATAACCAATCTCCAGATAATGTTTTTAGAACCGATCTCCAGATAATGTTTTTAGAACTGATCTCCAAATAATGTTTTTATAAATGTTTTTAGAACTGATCTCCAGATAATGTTTTTTATAACCGATCTCTGGATAATGTTTTTAAAACTGATCTCCAGATAATGTTTTTATATCTGATCTCCAGATAATGTTTTTAGAACTGATCTCCAGATAATGTTTTTATAAATGTTTTTAGAACTGATCTCCAGATAATGTTTTTATATCTGATCTCCAGATAATGTTTTTAGAACAGATCTCCAGATAATGTTTTTACAACTGATCTCCAAATAATGTTTTTATATCTGATCTCCAGATAATGTTTTTATATCTAATCTCCAGATAATTGTTGTTGGGAGCTCAAAAAGCAGTAGTAGCAGTATGCAAATCAGGAAGCCAAATGAACAGCTCTTTCACAGGTGCAATTCAATTTCCGCTGTTCGAAAAGAGCCGGCCATTCTCGAACAACCCATCACTAGTCTTTACCTGGTTCTTCTCTGATATCCATCCAGAAACCAGTGTATAACCAGAAAACTACATTTTACCCAGTATTAGCCTGAACCCAATGGTAGCCTAATGGTTTCGTCCTTGTGCGTTTCAGGCGGGACCGGGGTTCTGTGGTGGCTCTACGTGGACCACAGGATGAATCTGACTGACCAGACTGGTACCACCCCAACACCCCAACAGCAGTTGGCCACAGGCAACGTCCAGGCTCTGCTGGTCTACGCTGTCATTGCCACCGTCTTCACGGTACGTGTGTGTGCATGCGTGCTTGTGTTGCCATGTGTTGTGATTTCTCTGTTTTATATGGGTAATGTGTGTTTATACTGTACTGTGTTTTCAAGTATTTGCTCTTCAAGACCAGATTTGTTTAAGCAACAAGAAAAAGACAGAAATGGCCGGACCTATATTTACATTTTAGACTTTTAGCTTATGCTCTTACAGATTTTTCACCTCAGGGATATTGAACCAGGGATATTGAACCAGCGACCTTTCGGTTACTGGCCCAACACATGATTAGGGTTCCGGTGGGAAGTTAAGCACTGGAATTTTGCTTAAATTCATCAAAAAAGTTAGCTTATAACAGTGAAACATAACAGTGCACACATTCCATCACATGTGCAGTGCACTCTGCCATCACATGTACAGCTGATTCTGAAGATCTTGCTCACTAATGAGATGCTATTGAGCCCACACTACTACACTGTCTGAGCCAAGGACTACATGCTTTCTGGTAAGTTTTGATTACAATACTAGGCGGGGTGAATGTATTTTATATGAGATACATGATTTTCTTTTAACATGTAAGTAATAGCCTACAGCAAAGTGTGTTTAAATCATTTCTAACTTGTTAACAATTTCTGCTAGTTAGTGTTTGCTACCATGTGGGTTTTAGGTTGCTTGAGCCTGTTAACATTTCTAGGGCAGGCGTTCCACTAGTGGAACCCCTCGACAACATTCCGCTGAAAAGGCAGCGCGCGAAATTCCAAAATATTTTTTTGAAATATGTAACTTTCACACAATAACAAGTCCAATACAGCAAATGAAAGATAAACATCTTACCTCTTAAAGATAGCGGGCAGAATTTTCACTTTTGGATAAATAGCTGCCCAATTTCAACTTCCTGCTGCTCGTGCCAAGAATATAAGATATGCATATTATTCATAGAGTTCGATAGAAAATACTCTGACGTTTCTAAAACTGTTTGAATCATGTCTGTGAGTATAACAGAACTTATGTAGCAGGCAAAACCCCGAGGACTAACTGTTCAGAATTGTTTTTCTTTTTTTCCTATCTCTGTTCCCTATATTGTCTTTGCCATTGGATATTTAATAGGAACCTATGTTCAGTTCCTACCGCTTCCACACGATGTCGCCAGTCTTTGGAATATGTTTGAGGTTATTACTTTGTCTTATGAGGAAGTAGGCCAACTCGGAACAGGGGACACTTTTGTGAGTTGCGCAAGACGTTTTTTATTTTCGTTCATGTATTGAATACAGATTGCCCCGTCTACAATTTGATCGATTATTAACGTTTAAAAATACCTAAAGTTGTATTACAAAAGTAGTTTGAAATATTTTGGCAAGTTTATAGGCAACATTTGAAATATTTTGTTGTGACGTTGTGTTTTTCTAAGCTGTTTTTTTCTGGATCAAACGCGCTTCATAAATGGACATTTTCGATATATATGGACGGAATTAATCATACAAAAGGACCAATTGTAATGTTTATGGGACATATTGGAGTGCCAACAAAAGAAGCTTATCAAAGGTAATGCATATTTTATATTTGATTTCAGCGTTTTGTGAGACCAAGGCACTATGCCAGACCACTCAAACAGGTCTCATGAGCCCCTCCTTTATAGTAGAATCCTCATTCAAGTTTCTAAAGACGGTTGACATCTAGTGGAAGCCGTAGGAAGTGCAACTTGACTCCATAGACAGTGTATTTGGTAGGCCAAGCTTTGAAAAACTACAAACCTCAGATGTCCCACTTCCTGGTTGGATTTGCCTCAGGTTTTCGCCTGCCATACGAGTTCTGTTATACTCACATACATTATTCAAACAGTTGTAGAAACTTCAGAGTGTTTCCTATCCAATACCAATAATAATATGCATATATTAGCATCTGGGACAGAGTAGGAGGCAGTTCACTCTGGGCACGCTATTCATCCAAAAGTGAAAATGCTGCCCCCTATCCCAAAAGAGTTTTAACCGAGGAGTGTTAATTCACCTGTTCCATACATGTTTAATTTTAAAACAATTATCTTACAAAGGAGTTGTTTAATCTAACTGCTTAACTATTTATCTGTACATGGAATTGTATTTGTTGTTCTTTTAGTCATGTTTCTCTCATCTTTACAGGAAAATGCCACAGACACTATCTGATGTGTGGAGACATTTCACAGCAGCTAATGTAGAAGGGAAAGCTGTGTATATTTGCAAATACCGTGCCCAATCATATGTGAAGAATGCAACAAAGATGCAGAATCATCTGGCTAAGTGCATAACGTTCCCACAGCACTCACAACAAGCAACCTCTGACAGAAGTCCCTCTACTTCTATTCGAGGTGAAAATTAGGAATCAGACACCTTATTGATAGCAACAGCTCATGGTCCTCCTGGAATCAGAAGTGTTTTTGACTCAATGGTGGAACATAGTCAGAGAAATACTGATGAATTTCTTGCTCGAGCTGTGTATGCAACTGGTTCACCTCTGATGCTCATAAGCAATATGTATTGGAAGAGATTTCTGAATGTTCTTTGCCCAGCATACACCCCTCCAACCAGACATGCTTTGTCTACTCATTTCCTGGATGCAGAGTTCAACAGAGTTCAAGTGAAGGTAAAGCAAATCATAGAGAAAGCAGCCTGTATTGCAATCATCTCTGATGGATGGTTGAATGTTTGTGGGCAAGGAATAATTAACTACATCATCTCCACCCCTCAACCAGTATTCTACAAGAGCACAGACACAAGGGACAACAGACACATCAGTCTCTACATTGCAGATGAGCTGAAGGCAGTCATCAATGACCTTGGACCACAGAAGGTATTTGAACTGGTGACAGACAATGCTGCGAACATGAAGGCTGCTTGGTCTAAAGTGGAGTCCTACCCTCACATCTCACCCATTGGCTGTGCTGCTCATGCATTGAATCTGCTCCTCATGGACATCATGGCACTGAAAACAATGGATACACTCTACAAGAGAGCCAAGGAAATGGTTAGGTATATGAAGGGTCATCAAGTTATAGCAGTAATCTACCTCACCAAACAAAGTGAGAAGAATAATAGCACCACATTGAAGCTGCCCAGCAACACCCGTCGGGGTGGTGTTGTCATCATGTTTGACAATCTCCTGGAGGGGAACGAGTCTCTCCAAGAAATGGCCATATCACAGTCTGCCGATATGGACAGCCCCATCAAGAGGAGCAGCCTGAAACTCCTGAAACCTATAGCAGTAGCCATTGCTCGGTTTGAGGGAGACAAAGCCATCCTGTCTGATGTTCAGACTCTGCTTGCAGATGTAAGAGAATAAATATGTACTGCCCTGCCCACTTCACTGTTGCTCCAAGCAGAGGAAACTGCCGTTCTGAAATATATCAAAAAGCGTGAAGACTTCTGCCTGAAGCCCATACACGCTGCAGCGTACATGTTGGACGCCAAGTAAGCTGGCAAGAGCATCCAGTCTGGTGCAGAGATCAACAAGGCCTATTGTGTCATCACTATTGTGTCTCGTCACCTTGGCAAGGTTCTTGGCAGTCTGGTGAAGTACACTTCCAAGTAAGGGCTTTGGGATGGAGATGCAATATCGCAGTCATGCCAACATAACTTATCAGCCACCTGGTGGAAGGGACTTTGTGGATCTGAGGCTCTTTCCCCTGTTCTCTCCATCATCCTCCAAATCCCACCAACATCAGCCGCCTCAGACCTCAACTGGTCCTTGTTTGGGAACACGCACACCAAAGCACGCAACAGGTTGACCAATACAAGGGTTGAAAAATTGGTGGCCATCCGGGCACATTTGAGGCTATTTGAGCCTGACAATGAGCCACCCTCTACAAGGTTGGAAAGTGACAGTGAAGATGAGGCCTCAGAGTCTGATGTTCAAGAGGTGGACATTGAGGGAGAAGACATGGAAGCCTGAGAGGAAGACAACCAAACCTTTAGATTCTAGACTATCATTTTACAGGTGTATGTTGAAAATGTTTTTGGAGATGTGATGGATAATTGGGGATCATTCAATATTCACTTTATTTTGTTGTTCAGTGCAATCATCCCATGTGAAGAGTCAACTAATTTAATTAAAGTTAAACAATTAAACTAAATTGTTTTTTAAAATGTATATTGGAAGGATTTAATCATTTGCAATTATGTCTACTTATGATAAGGTAAAAGGTTTCTGTCTACATATGATGTGGTAAATATATCCAATGTAAAAAAAACATCTACATTTAAAACGTATTAATATTAATGTAATATTTCCGTTAATTCCCACGGAAAGTTTCCACCTCTGAATATTCCCCGAAATGTGCAACCCTAACAGCGCGGCAGCTATTTAATGAGTCTGTAATCTGATGTTTTGCCGACGGTTGGCACTAGTGGAAAACACTGCATTCCCACATACCAACACAATCTCACAATCAATTTGTGCATATATGTACAAAATGCATTTCAGCAAATTTCGTGCGTTTTTCTGGCTTAATTTGTGAGAAAAGACACAAATTGATTAGTGCGAAAAGACACAAATTTAACCAGTAGGCTACACACAAGCCTTTTCAACAACCATATAGACGCGATAGTTTATATTTAATTTTTGTTCTTAAACTCGATGTAGGATCAGGCAAAATCCCTTGAGTTGCCCACCTTATGCAGGTTTGGTTTGTAGTATCACATTTTTCATTTCATTTCATTACAGCACAACGGTTTGATTTGTTTGATCGTAGCTAGCTACATAGCTAGCTACATAGCCGTCTGTGTATCAAAGATAATTGTGTAGTCTAGAGCGATTTTCTAGGTTAGCTAGCCAGCTATTGTCGTTCTTTTAACGCAACGTAACGTAATCAACACTGCTAGCTAGCCAGCTAGCCCCCGAATAGCAGCACTGTAGAAACTACTACACTCAACGGAACGACTTGATTAGTGTAGTGTCAACAACGCAGCCACTGTCAGCTAGCCTACAAAGTCAACAACGCAGCCACTGCCAGCTAGCCTACTTCAGCAGTACTGTATCATTTTTAATAATTTTAGTCAATAAGATTCTTGCTACGTAAGCTTAACTTTCTGAACATTCGAGACGTGTAGTCCACTTGTCATTCCAATCTCCTTGCATTAGCGTAGCCTCTTCTGTAGCCTGTCAACTATGTGTCTGTCTATCCCTGTTCTCTCCTCTCTGCACAGACCATACAAACGCTCCACACCGCGTGGCCGCTGCCACCCTAATCTGGTGGTCCCAGCGCGCACGACCCACGTGGAGTTCCAGGTCTCCGGTAGCCTCTGGAACTGCCGATCTGCAGCCAACAAGGCAGAGTTCATCTCAGCCTATGCCTCCCTCCAGTCCCTCGACTTCTTGGCACTGACAGAAACATGGATCACCACAGATAACACTGCTACTCCTACTGCTCTCTCTTCGTCCGCCCACGTGTTCTCGCACACCCCGAGAGCTTCTGGTCAGCGGGGTGGTGGCATAGGGATCCTTATCTCTCCCATGTGGTCATTCTCTCTTTCTCCCCTTACCCATCTGTCTATCGCCTCCTTTGAATTTCATGCTGTCACAGTTACCAGCCCTTTCAAGCTTAACATCCTTATCATTTATCGCCCTCCAGGTCCCCTCGGAGAGTTCATCAATGAACTTGATGCCTTGATAAGCTCCTTTCCTGAGGACGGCTCACCTCTCACAGTTCTGGGCGACTTTAACCTCCCCACGTCTACCTTTGACTCATTCCTCTCTGCCTCCTTCTTTCCACTCCTCTCCTCTTTTGACCTCACCCTCTCACCTTCCCCCCTACTCACAAGGCAGGCAATACGCTCGACCTCATCTTTACTAGATGCTGTTCTTCCACTAACCTCATTGCAACTCCCCTCCAAGTCTCCGACCACTACCTTGTATCCTTTTCCCTCTCGCTCTCATCCAACACTTCCCACACTGCCCCTACTCGGATGGTATCGCGCCATCCCAACCTTCGCTCTCTCTCCCCCGCTACTCTCTCCTCTTCCATCCTATCATCTCTTCCCTCTGCTCAAACCTTCTCCAACCTATCTCCTGATTCTGCCTCCTCAACCCTCCTCTCCTCCCTTTCTGCATCCTTTGACTCTCTATGTCCCCTATCTTCCAGGCCGGCTCGGTCCTCCCCTCCCGCTCCGTGGCTTGACGACTCAATGCGAGCTCACAGAACAGGGCTCCGGAAGGCCGAGCGGAAATGGAGGAAAACTCGCCTCCCTGCGGACCTGGCATCCTTTCACTCCCTCCTCTCTACATTTTCCTCCTCTGTCTCTGCTGCTAAAGCCACTTTCTACCACTCTAAATTCCAAGCATCTGCCTCTAACCCTAGGAAGCTCTTTGCCACATTCTCCTCCCTCCTGAATCCTCCTCCCCCTCCCCCCTCCTCCCTCTCTACAGATGACTTCGTCAACCATTTTGAAAAGAAGATCGACGACATCCGATCCTCGTTTGCTAAGTCAAACAACACCGCTGGTTCTGCTCACACTGCCCTACCCTGTGCTCTGACCTCTTTCTCCCCTCTCTCCAGATGAAATCTCGCGTCTTGTGACGGCCGGCCGCCCAACAACCTGCCCGCTCGACCCTATCCCCTCCTCTCTTCTCCAGACCATTTCCGGAGACCTTCTCCCTTACCTCACCTCGCTCATCAACTTATCCCTGACCGCTGGCTACGTCCCTTCCGTCTTCAAGAGAGCGAGAGTTGCACCCCTTCTGAAAAAACCTACACTCGATCCCTCCGATGTCAACAACTACAGACCAGTATCCCTTCTTTCTTTTCTCTCCAAAACTCTTGAACGTGCCGTCCTTGGTCAGCTCTCCCGCTATCTCTCTCAGAATGACCTTCTTGATCCAAATCAGTCAGGTTTCAAGACTAGTCATTCAACTGAGACTGCTCTTCTCTGTATCACGGAGGCGCTCCGCACCGCTAAAGCTAACTCTCTCTCCTCTGCTCTCATCCTTCTAGACCTATCGGCTGCCTTCGATACTGTGAACCATCAGATCCTCCTCTCCACCCTCTCCGAGTTGGGCATCTCCGGCTCGGCCCACGCTTGGATTGCGTCCTACCTGACAGGTCGCTCCTACCAGGTGGCGTGGCGAGAATCTGTCTCCTCACCACGCGCTCTCACCACTGGTGTCCCCCAGGGCTCTGTTCTAGGCCCTCTCCTATTCTCGCTATACACCAAGTCACTTGGCTCTGTCATAACCTCACATGGTCTCTCCTATCATTGCTATGCAGACGACACACAATTAATCTTCTCCTTTCCCCCTTCTGATGACCAGGTGGCGAATCGCATCTCTGCATGTCTGGCAGACATATCAGTGTGGATGACGGATCACCACCTCAAGCTGAACTTCGGCAAGACGGAGCTGCTCTTCCTCCCGGGAAGGACTGCCCGTTCCATGATCTCGCCATCACGGTTGACAACTCCATTGTGTCCTCCTCCCAGAGCGCTAAGAACCTTGGCGTGATCCTGGACAACAAACTGTCGTTCTCAACTAACATCAAGGCGGTGGCCCGTTCCTGTAGGTTCATGCTCTACAACATCCGCAGAGTACGACCCTGCCTCACACAGGAAGCGGCGCAGGTCCTAATCCAGGCACTTGTCATCTCCCGTCTGGATTACTGCAACTCGCTGTTGGCTGGGCTCCCTGCCTGTGCCATTAAACCCCTACAACTCATCCAGAACGCCGCAGCCCGTCTAGTGTTCAACCTTCCCAAGTTCTCTCACGTCACCCCGCTCCTCCGCTCTCTCCACTGGCTTCCAGTTGAAGCTCGCATCCGCTACAAGACCATGGTGCTTGCCTACGGAGCTATGAGGGGAACGGCACCTCAGTACCTCCAGGCTCTGATCAGGCCCTACACCCAAATAAGGGCACTGCGTTCATCCACCTCTGGCCTGCTCGCCTCCCTACCACTGAGGAAGTACAGTTCCCGCTCAGCTCAGTCAAAACTGTTCGCTGCTCTGGCTCCCCAATGGTGGAACAAACTCCCTCACGACGCCAGGACAGCGGAGTCAATCACCACCTTCCGGAGACACCTGAAACCCCACCTCTTTAAGGAATACCTAGGATAGGATAAAGTAATCCTTCTCACCCCCCCTCCCTCCCCCCCCTTAAAATATTTAGATGCACTATTGTAAAGTGGTTGTTCCACTGGATGTCATTAGGTGAATGCACCAATTTGTAAGTCGCTCTGGATAAGAGCGTCTGCTAAATGACTTAAATGTAAATGTAAATGTCCTCGGTTGGTTGCCATGTGTCCATATCGAGTGGTGTGGTCATGATGTCCAGGTCCGCTTGTCAACGGATGTGGAAAGCATAGTGCAACCTAGGAGTTTGGTTTCTAGTTTTGAGTTGGTTGATCCACTTCCATCTCTGACACGTGGAAACCGGAGGGGGGGAAGGGAGGGGTTGCACTCCACACATATGCGCGTAGGCCGGAGGGGTCCGGGCGAGGCCGGCCAAAGTTGTGGGCCCCATGGTTGCCCACTTGTAGATTGACCCATTGGTTGGGTTAAAGAGTCGTCTCTCCGTAGAGTGGGGGTTAGGGTTAGGTCCAGTTGAAGTTAGGGTTAGGTATAGTTAGTAGAATGGTTAAGGTTAGGGTTAAGGTTAGGGTAAGGTATAGTCGCGTATATGGTTGTTGCAAAGGCTTGTGTGCCTACTGGTTAAATTTGTGTATTTTCACACGAATTAAGTAGCACATAAATTTGTGTATTTTTGAAAGAATTGAACCACACAAAAATGCACAAAAAACGCACAAAATCTGCTGAAATACATTTTGTACATATATGCGCGAATTAGATGTGAGGCTGGGCTGTACTCACACAGCCACGCTTTGGTCTCAAACAGGTTACATTGTTGGTCAAAATATAAATCCGGACCGGCCCAACCCGAATCAACTCTTAGAATATTAGGCCCGAGCTGAAAATCTACTTTTTCAAGTTACGTTTTTTTGTGGGGGCAGAAGAATAAACGAATAAGCAACTCAAAATAACTTTGATAGCTTTTATTATCATTTTTACATTGCAAAAAGTTACAATAGTTTTTCATGCCTCGAGATGTACATGATCTGGCTAAATAGCTTCCGGAACAAAACAGTCCAAAATGGAGAGATCTGGCTCAAATTAAGCACTGCATTTACATAAGTATTCAGACCCTTTACTGAGTACTTTGTTTAAGCACCTTTGGCAGCAAATACAGCCTTGAGTCTTCTTGGGTATGAGGCTACAACCTTGGCACACCTATAGTTGGAGAGTTTCTCCCATTCTTCTCTGCAGATCCTCTCAAGATCTGTCAGGTTGGATGGGGAGCATCACTGCACAGCTATTTTCAGGTCTCTCCAGAGATGTTTGATCGGGTTCAAGTCCGGACCCTGGCTGGGCCACTCAAGGACATTCAAAGACTTGTCCTGAAGCCACTCCTGGGTTTTCTTGACTGTGTGCTTAGGGTCGTTAAGGTTCTGAGCACTCTGGAGCAGGTTTTCAAGAAGGATCTCTCTGTACTTTGCTCCGTTCATCTTTCCCTCGATCCTGACTAGTCTCCCAGTCCCTGACACTGAAAAACATCCTCACAGCATGATGCTGCCACCACCATGCTTCACCATAGGGATGGTGCCAGGTTTCCTCCAGACGTGACACTTGGTATTCAGGCCAAAGAGTTCAATCTTGGTTTCATCAAACCAGAGAATCTTGTTTCTCATGGTCTGAGAGTCTTTATGTGCTTGTTGGCAAACTTCAAACAAGCTGTTATGTGCCTTACACTGAGGAGTGGCTTCCGTCTGGCCACTCTACCATAAAGGCCTGATTGGTGGAGTGCTGCAGAGATGGTTGTCCTTCTGGAAGGTTCTCCCTTCTCCACAGAGGAACTCTGGAGCTCTGTCAGAGTGACCATCGGGTTCTTGGTGACCTCCTTGAACAAGGCTCTTCGCCCCGATTGCTCAGTTTGGCCGGGTGGCCAGCTGTAGGAAGAGTCTTGGTGGTTCCAAACTTTTTCAATTTAAGAATAATGGAAGCCACTGTGTTCTTGGGGACCTTCAATGCTGCAGAAATGTTTTGGTACCCTTCCACAGTTCTGTGCCTCAACACAACCCTGTCTCGGAGTTCCACAGACAATTTTCTCGACCTCATGGCTTGGTTTTTGCACTGTCAAGTGTGGGACCTTATACAGACAGTTGTGTGCCTTTCTAAATAATCTCCAATCAAGTTGTAGAAACATCTCAAGGATGATCACTGGAAACAGGATGCACCTGAGCTCAATTTCTAATCTCAAAGCAAAGGGTCTGAATACTTATGTAAATAAGGTGTTTCTGTTTTTTTTTAAATACATATATAAATTTGCAAACATTTCTAACAACGTGTTTTCGCTTTGTCACCATGGGGTATTGTGTGTAAATTGATGAGGATTTTTTATTTAATTCATTTTAGAATAGGGCTGTAATGTAACAAAAATGTGGAAAAAGTGAAGGGGTCTGAATACTTTCCGAATACTTCATATCCTGTATCCCATTTTCAGGTGATCCTGCTGCTGCTGCTGTTCTTCATGAGGAAGCGCGTGGCACTGACCATCACCCTGTTCCACGTAGCGGGCAAGGTGTTCACTCACCTGCCCCTGCTGGCCCTGCAGCCCTTCTGGACCTTCCTCAGCCTCATGCTCTTCTGGGTCTCCTGGCTCGGTGTGTTCCTCTTCCTCGGAACCACAGGTCAGAATGGAATACAACTTTGTCACGAAACAGACATTTTTGTTAATGTCTTTATTTTCCCCTTTCAACAAGATATTTACGTCTAAATAAACCTTTTTACATTACATTACATTTAAGTCATTTAGCAGACGCTCTTATTGGCGAGGATACCATTTTTTCTTTTACAGATTTGTTCCAATTGTTTTATGCCCCGAAAAATAATAAGGTAGTGAGTGGACTTGCGTCACTATGGAAAGTTTGGATACTGTACGTATGGACTGTTTGGTTCATTTCATCCTGCTAGTGATGTGATGATTAACCATAGAGATCCTATTAAATTACTAAATGGGCTGTGTCATAAACCCACAAAGTTCCATAATGGGGTGAAAATGGCAGCCATCTTGGTCAGGGAGAAATCCAAAACCAGTTGAATTAGAATAAATGACAGTAGAGGCATGTGATGCATTTCCTGTCTTGCAGGAAAATACAAGTAAGGTATGTGATGCATCAGAAATTGTGTAATGGAGTTATAGTCAATATCACATATTGTCATATAAATACAGTTTATATGTGTTTTACACACATTGTCTGTATAAATAGCCTCTCAAATATATGTAAACGGACCATAAATGTCTCAGATTTAGTTTTCTTAGAAAGCTGTGAGTGCTATTATATGAATACATTTACATACACACTAATAATTCAATATTAAAATGATTTATGGCAGAGTATGGAAATAGTCATGTAAACACCTTACTCTACTTATCTTATTTGGCGTGAGGTCAAAATTGAAGTAAGCATACGCTGATTAAAACACCTGGTTTTCTGAGCATTCTTTCAAATGATTAGGACACGTAAACAGCTTAATCAGCATTCCAGCTGTGTATTTGATGTGCGTATGTGCCAGAACCGGTAGCGCAAGCCTCCCTCTTATGCGCGAGTGAAGTGAGTTCGGAAAAACTGAAAATATGCATTTTAGAAACAGTTTTCACATACAAATGTTATATGTCCGAACTCAGAATCAAATAGGCTTGGTCACTTGTGGAACAACATGGTCACTGGTGGAACGTTTATTTTCATTGGCGATTTTCTGCAATTATTTAAGTCCCCTCAGGTAGCCTGATTTCAGATGTGTCCATGTAAACAGGATGATTAGGGAAATCATTATTCTTGCGAAGCATGTAAACAAAATATTATACACTGAACAAAAATATAAACGCAACAGGTAAGTTGTTGTTCCCATGTTTTATGAGCTGAAATAAAGAGCCCAGAAATGTTCCATATGCAAAAAAAATGCTTGTTTCTCAAAAATGTTGTGCGCATTTTTTTTTTTTACATCCATGTTAGTGAGCATTTCTCCTTTGCCAAGATAATCCATCCACCTGACAGTTGTGGCATATCAAGAAGCTGATTAAATAGCATGATCATTACACAGGTACACCTTGTACTGGGGACAATAAAAGGCCACTCTAAAACGTGCAGTTTTGTCACACAACACAATGCCACAGATGTCTCAAGTTTTGATGGAGCGTGCAATTGGCATGCTGACTGCAGGAATGTCCACCAGAGCTGTTGCCAGAGAATTGAATGTTCATTTCTCTACCATAACCCGCCGCCAACGTCGTTTTAGAGAATTTGGCAGTACGTCCAACCGGCTTCACAACCACAGACCACGTGTAACCACGCCAGCCCATCAACTGATTTCAGCCAGTGTAGGACTGTGGATTGACCACATTGTTTGAATGGAATGTTGGCACATTGTCAGTTAATTAGAAACATTTATGGAAACATTCCTCTACCGACCTACACACATACAGTGCAGATAAATTCTTCACGTTCATTATTTTACACACTATCTTATGACAGCACTGGCAAACCATGGTTGACCAACATGGGTGACCTTAGGACCATCACAAGAAGGTTCATGTCCATTCTAGTGTTCTAATTCCTGCTTCTATGTGATTAACACACTCATGTGACATTTTGGAACTGAAAGCGCATGGCTAGAGTGGCATGACTCGACGCCCACTCTTATTTAGATTCTTGGGTCGGTCTGGTGCTGTGGGTGGCAGCTCGGGCGCACAGTCAAAGGAAAGGTCTCTGAAATCTACCCAATACATCATGTTCTCCCTCATCAACAACAACACCAGAGCGACCTCCAATGCAACAACGCGTCATGTTTTTGTAGAATCTGTCTGCCTACTATCTTCCTTTGTCTGCCTTTTAGCTGTTCCTGGATGTTATTCAGATTAGAGTTCGATAAACTAGATAACCTTAAAAAAAAGTGTCCAACAAACTCATCCGAGCTGCAGTGTTTGTTGTTGCAAAATGGTGCCATCTTGCTGTATTATATTTGAATGAAAATATTTTCCCCAAAAAATCTTCCAGGAACAATCATGATCCTTGAATGCCTTGCAGATCAGAGGAGATCAGCCTGCCCCTAACATTTGCTGTAGGGAACCCTGTAAAGAACGAGAAGATTGACCCCATACCTTAGCTGTGTGCCCCTACAGGCAACCCTGTGCAGAGCGACCTCGAACCCTGTCTGTGTGTAACCCCTACAGGTAGCCCAGTGCAGATTGAGGAGACAGGGCTGGTGGAGTTTCGTATGTCAGGTCCACTCCAGTACATGGTGTGGTACCACGCTGTGGGCCTCATCTGGATCAGTCAGTTCATCCTGGCCTGCCAGCAGATGACCGTGGCCGGAGCTGTGGTCACATACTACTTCACAAGGTCAGGAGAGAGTGTTGTGATGAAATGCTGTTGTGATGAAATGCTGTTGTGATGAAATGCCATGTGATGAAATGCCATGTGATGAAATGCTATGTGATGAAATGCTATGTGATGAAATGCTATGTGATGAAATGCTATGTGATGAAATGCTATGTGATGAAATGCTATGTGATGAAATGCTATGTGATGAAATGCTATGTGATGAAATGCTATGTGATGAAATGCTATGTGATGAAATGCTATGTGATGAAACGCTATGTGATGAAATGCTATGTGATGAAATGCTATGTGATGAAATGCCATGTGATGAAATGCTATGTGATGAAATGCTATGTGATGAAATGCCATGTGATGAAACGCTATGTGATGAAATGCTATGTGATGAAATGCCATGTGATGAAACGCTATGTGATGAAATGCTATGTGATGAAATGCTATGTGATGAAATGCTATGTGATGAAATGCCATGTGATGAAACGCTACGTGATGAAATGTAATGGCATGTTTGTGATGTGTTCACGTATCAGACCTGGGTACAGGTTTCTGGGTTTCTTCTGTCAAATACGTTAGCTGCACTTCATTGAGCTTGCGTGGTGCATTTGAACCAATGGAATTGTCCCAAAAGTGCAAAGCACACCCATCTTAGCTACAGCACAGCGCCTGCTTTATTGGTCCATTAGTACGGACAACACTATTTAATCCCAAGTCAGTCCTGTATCAGTTAATTGGACTATTTTACAACTCTTCTTCTTTTCCTCTATCCTGTGGTGGACATCAGGAATAAATCTCAACTGCCCATGACCCCCATCGTGTCGTCTATGCTGCGTCTGACCCGCTACCATCTGGGCACCGTGGCCAAAGGCTCCTTCATCATCACCCTGGTGGAGATCCCTCGCCTCATCCTCACCTACATCCACAACCAGCTGAAAGGAAAAGTATGTACTTTATCTCATTCAGCTATATCAAATGTGTATTTTTCACATGCGCCGAATACAATGGGTGTATATCACTGACATCCACAATCGGTTCAATGGCAGAGTATGTAGGGTGTTCACCCACTGCTCTAGAATGTTGAGGAAAAACAGGGCAATTCAAGAGAGTACTACAAAATGAATGTCAAGAGGTAGTTTTCTTTGCCCTATGTCATTATAAATCTCATATAATGAATAATTCAATTGTTCTCTACAACCTTATAACCTTAATAATATACTTGTACTTTTTAAAATTTGATTGAACCTTTTATATTGACAGGGAAGTCATACTGAGACTAGGATCTCTTCCACAGAGGAGCCCTACATAAATACACCAAACACATACAATATACAAAATTACAAAACATATGACGAAAAACATTTATCAACATAAGAGGTCTCCGGTCATTACTCTGAACTGACCAAGGGGAACATCTCATTTCAGAGAGCTCTGGAAGTGGTTCCACATAAAGGCGGAAAAAAAACAAACTAAAAGCAGCTTTACCCAACTCTGTGGAGACCAAAGGGGCCTCCAGGGTTATCCAAGCCTGAGACTGGGTTTTGGTCATTTGTAAATCTAAATTGAATTCATGATGATAGATACATAGGAAGTTTCTGCATGAGTGCTTTGTAGATGAACACAATCAGATGCTGCTCTCTCCTTACATGCAAAGAAACCCAACCCACTTTTTGATACAAAACACAATGGTGAGTTCTGTAACCATGACTAGTAATAAACCTAAGAGCACAATGGTGAGTTCTGTAACCATGACCAGTAATAAACCTAAGGGCACAATGGTGAGTTCTGGAACCATGACCAGTAATAAACCTAAGGGCTCAATGGTGAGTTCTGTAACCATGACCAGTAATAAACCTAAGAGCACAATGGTGAGTTCTGGAACCATGACCAGTAATAAACCTAAGGGCACAATGGTGAGTTCTGTAACCATGACCAGTAATAAACCTAAGAGCACAATGGTGAGTTCTGTAACCATGACCAGTAATAAACCTAAGGGCACAATGGTGAGTTCTGTAACCATGACCAGTAATAAACCTAAGGGCACAATGGTGAGTTCTGGAACCATGACCAGTAATAAACCTAAGGGCACAATGGTGAGTTCTGTAACCATGACCAGTAATAAACCTAAGAGCACAATGGTGAGTTCTGTAACCATGACCAGTAATAAACCTAAGAGCACAATGGTGAGTTCTGTAACCATGACCAGTAATAAACCTAAGAGCACAATGGTAAGTTTTGGAACCATGACCAGTAATAAACCTAAGAGCACAATGGTGAGTTCTGGAACCATGACCAGTAATAAACCTAAGAGCACAATGGTGAGTTCTGGAACCATGACCAGTAATAAACCTAAGGGCACAATGGTGGGTTCCAGGGTTTGAACTATTGTTTTTCTGAAACAGTTTATTACTGGTCTATATTGAATGGACTTATTTGTATAAACCTTGAATGAATGAATTATTTTATGGGTGAACACCGTTGAAAAAGGACGGGTGGCTGCGACCCACCCCTTTTGAAGGTCCTCGGATACATTTTTTGGAACTCAGTCGAGGTCTCAACTTACTGTTCCGAGTTAGAATAGTAGAATACACAAGGTGCAGTTTAGAAATTTGGTCGTACAAATTTCTCTGGTTATGTCAGTCACTTAAAGAGGAAGTGACAGCTTTTTAGCAACATGAAATCTTATAAAAATCGGTTCATATACACCCCCAGGAAGAATATGATATATTTTGTTTACATTTTCTGACAAGGGAACACTTTAGATATGGTTATTGAAATACTTTCACACTTTCCTAGAATGTTTGAGTAGGACGTGTAGGGTAAGGTATTTGTGAAAATTCGATTGTGGTAAAGCGACCGTGCATTTCGGCAATTTAATAGACACGGCATAAAACCTACCCCCCCAAAAAACGTGTCGATCTTGTTCAGGACCGGACTCTACACAGACCGATGCACCATAGCCAATCAGAGCTACAATAGGTCTATATGGAAATAAGCTATTTGCCTCACCGGCCTGCCTGCCATTATTCAATTTGAACTGAACTGTGTGTTTACAAGCAGTAAGTAACAACAGCCTGACATTAGAAATCATTCGCCAAAAGCAACAAAGATACATTTTAATGGCTTTCTGCAAATATGTATATACAGAGGTCCTCTTACATTGAGAAGGGTGCAACTGCAGCCCGCAATTTGGGGTGTTCCTGCATGTGGGCATCCCTGCATCTGCAGGAACCCCTCTTTATACTTCTGTTGGTCAATTTTTTATTGACTCCGGTACATAGGCGGGAGGCAGGGCACTTCAGTAGAGTAAATGGTGGTAATGCACAATAATGTTGGATGCCAACATCCGATAAACCCCACAGAAGAAGAACAGGCAGGGGTGACAACAGTAGTTAGCTATAGCTAGTACACACCGGTAACGGTAGTTAGCTATAGCTAATACACACCTGTAGTGTCCTTCACCCCCGCCTGTCGGGTAGTTTTCCCACAGTTCTGTAAACGACAGCATGGGCAGGTGTTCGGCAGGCGGGAGTGAAGGACACTGTGTGCTAGCTTAGCCAGCTTGTCCTAAGGAGGACTCTGGTACACAGCATGCGGGGGCGTCACCGTGTGCAGCTAAGCCAGCTAACTGCAGTAGTAAGCTAGCACACAGTGTCACCCCAGCCTCCCGCCTGCTGTGCTAGCGGTGACGACCAGTAGACCGTGTCCTTCGCCCCTGCCTGTTGGGCACTGTTTTCACGCAATTCTGTTAATGATGTTGAAGGCAGGTTTAGGTTTAGCAGGTGGGAGCCAAGGACACTGTCTACCGACTTCGGGACACAGCAGGCAGGGGCGAAAAATCTCAATACTCATAATACACATTTTGACAACTGAATGGGAACGGCCTGCTCGCCCATTTGATCGATGCCAAATACATTTCATAGACAACTAAGAGATATGCATGCTAACTGTGCATACTTTGTTCAAGTTCAGCATAGCTAGCTTGCTAGCTAGCAAAGTGACACCCGCATCTCTAGCTGAAGCAACCAAAAAACGATATGACAGGGGAAAGTCGCTCTGGATAAGAGCGTCTGCTAAATGACTTAAATGTAATGTAAATGAAAAGGCGGCCACCCACCAACTCGTGTCATGACATGACAGCCTCCCAGCAGCTAGCTAGCTAGCTAATGTTAGGCTCCTTGTTTTTAGCTTGCTAAATAAATAGATACTCTAGCGGCTAGAGTCTAGCCTATTAGGAACGTTATGACTGACTTGAGATCATTGCCCTTGCCAGTTTGTTTGTATTGATGTTCCCTGCCTTAGTTTTGTCAGTTTTTGTCCGAAATATTGAGTCATTGAAACTGAAACAGTGCATCTTGAATGGGTGGAGGCAGCAATCAATCAACCAGGGCAGCTGTGATTTACAACCTAATAGCAATATTTTTGTTACTAGCAATAAATGTATTGGTGAATTATATTAATCATGCATTGAACTGCATTCATCTGTTTTGCCAACAATGCTATATTCTTAATCATAGAATTTGGAGTCAAATAGAATCTATTTTTAAAATCTCTTATTGTCTGTTTGTCTCATATATGCAAAGTAGTTAAAACGCTGTCTGTTCCACTTTAATTAGCCTATGTCTGCTAACATTTTTTTGATTGCTAAGTTGGTTTAGCAGCTAGCTATCTAAAATGTATCTGCACCCCATGGCAAAATGTGTAGAATTTCAGGAAACTTGCTTTAAAACAGCAACATTTTCTCTACACCCCATGTCAAAAATGGTGTTAAACATGATTTTTGAATGACTAACCCATGTCTGTACCCCACACATACAATTATTTGTAAGGTCCCTCGGTCGAGCAGTGAATTTCAAGCACAGATTCAACAACAAAGACTACATGTAGGGAGGTTTTCCAAAGCCTCACAAAGGGCACCAAAAGCAGACATTGACTATCCCTTTGAGTATGGTGAAGTTATTTATTACACTGTGGATGGTGTATCAATACACCCAGTCACTATAAAGTTGACAGAGAGGAAAGAAACCACTCTGGGATTTCACCAATGGCGATATTTAAACCAGTTAGAGTTAAATGGCTGTGATAGGAGAAAACTGAGGATGGATTAACAACATTGTAGTTACTCCACAATACTAACCTAAATGACAGAGTGAAAAGAAGGAAGCCTGTGCGCAATACTAATATTGTTTGTAATAAGGTACTAAAGTAATTTAACTTTTTGTCCTGAATACAAAGCATTATGTTTGCGGCAAATCCAACACAACAGAGTACCACTGTAATGGGTGAGTGCTGGTGGCAGGGAAGTCAGGCGCAGGAGAGTGAACTTGGTATAAACGGAGCAGTTTAATAAGTATTCAAAACCTCAGAAAACCCAAATATACTAAATAAAATAATAGGGTGCAAAACCTGTCGCACACCAGAACATAACTACACACATGCATACAACAAACAATCACCGACAAGGACATGAGGGGAAACAGAGGGTTAAATACGTAACATGTAATTGATGGGATTGATATCAGGTGTGATGTAAGACTAGACAAAATCAATGGAAAATGAAAAAATGGATCAGCGATGGCTAGAAAGCCGGTGACGTCGACTGCCGAACACTGCCCGAACAAGGAGAGGGACCAACTTCGGTGGAAGTCGTGACAACCACTCTTCATATTTTCAAGCATGGTGGTGGCTGCATCATGTTATGGGTATGCTTGTCATCGGCAAGGACTAGTGATTTTTGTGGGGGATAAAAATAAAAGAAATAGAGCTAAGCACAGGCAAAGAGGAAAACCTGGTTCAGTCTGCTTTCCAACAGACACTGGTAGACAAATCCACCTTTCAACAGGACAATAACTTAAAACGCAAGGCCAAATATACACTGGAGTTACTTACCAATACGACATTGAATGTTCCTAAGTGGCCTAGTTACAGTTTTGGCTTAAATTGGCTTGACAATCTATGGCAAGACTTGAAAATGTTATGCAGGTGAATGAGGACCCAAAAGCGACTTAGCGAAAACAGAGTCTTTATTCCAGTAAAACTCAAGACGAAAACAAAACATGAAAAAACTTAAATCCACTCGTAGTGACGAGGACAGACTGGAGACTCAACCATTGACTGCAGGTTGCCTCGGGAAGGCACCGACCGAAGCAGACTAAGACACCTGCTACACGCAGCATCTGAAGGAGACAAGACACGACAGGGCGAGACAACAGCACAGCGAACATCATACAAGGATCCGACAAGGACAGAAGCGGAAAACAAGGGGAGAAATAGGGACTCTAATCAGAGGACAAAATAGGGGACAGGTGTGAAAAGACTAAATGAGTGAGTTAGGAGAATGAGGAACAGCTGGGAGCAGGAACGGAACGATAGAGAGAGGAGAGAGAGGGAGGGGGAGAGAGAGGGATAGAAAAAGGGAACGAACCTAATAAGACCAGCAGGGGGAAACAAACAGAAGGGAAAGCATAATGACAAGACAATATAAGACAAAACATGACAGAAAATGGCTGTCTTGCAATGATCAACAGCTAACTTGAAAGAGCTTGAAGATATTTTTCAAGAATAATGGCAGGTTTTCTATAAGTTTAAGATTTTCAAAGCTCTTTGGGACTTACCCATAAAGACTAACAGCTGTAATCGCTGCCAAAGATGATTCTAACACATATTGACTCAGGTGGTTGAACAGTTATCTAATAAAAAAAATACAGTGGTTCCTCAATTAATAGTTTTGAGATTATGCTGCAGGACTTAATTTGTGGTTTAGACATTTACATTTACATTTAAGTTATTTAGCAGACGCTCTTATCCAGAGCGACTTACAAATTGGTGCATTCACCTTATGACATCCTGCATCACTGCTTCATTGCTCCAGACCACCGCAAGGGGGAGTTAGAGCACTGATTATGCTTTTGGAAGCTGTACATTTAAAAATATATATATAGTCCATGATATTATTAAGATATATGTGTTGGCTGAATATAAGCAGCAAGTGATGTTTGCTAAATAATCAAGTTGATGGTGCAGTCATATAGCCTCGGCACCTACATAAAGCTGAGTGACTCACTCATTCATGGCTTTGGATCAAAAATAAATAAGTACCCACATTCTTTCTGATAGTCTAGAAGTGAAAAATAGAAGTGATTATAAAAGTCACAACTCTACAATTGTTCGCTAGTTTTGGTCTCACATAAGCACGGTCTGTGAAGAGCGTTTAACTAAAATAAGCAATTTTGTTAAAAATACATTTAAAAAACACCAGGAATATATAAGACTATGACCTTAGACCTATGAACACTTAAAAAATGAGAGTCAGGGTTAGTGCTTTGTGTATGTTATTGGTTATCCTGACCTGGATGCCATGTATAATAGTCTCTAAAAGGACAAATGTTATCACCGTTTCTTGCACATTTTCCTTTCCTTCCGTTTCTTGCATACTTTCAGAGAGAGAATTTAAACAGCCACCTGTTTAAATTATATCATTATATATCAAAAATATTCAATTTTATTTGGAATGGCAAGCCAGACAAAATTAAAAGGACCAATTGTCTCACCCCCCGTTCAAGAATGGCCTTTTCCCCCTTTATGAAGTTTCCAACCACTCCACTTTCGGTTATTTGAAAATGAAATAATCTCCAAAATATAGTTGTTTTTTAAACAAGGATTTAGAAATGAGATTATGAACTCTGCAAACAACGTTTCCAGTACGAGAATGAGAATGGTAAATAATACATTCATTCAATACAAAAGAAGCCACCCATCCACCCATTATGGGCTATTAGCAGGACAATAGACTATGGCCAAGAAAGAGGGTAGGGGGGGAATTGTATCTTCAATTTCTCAAGCCAAAACATCTTGATGGTCTCCACCGGTTCATCTTTACTACATAAAGGTCTGCTTACTCTGCTGGTGACTTGACCCAGTTTTTACCCTCATTTGCAATGCAAACCCGGGTGGCAGTGTGTTTTGGTCCGAGCAGGCCCTTTTCATCAAGCCAGCTTATTTCTATGGTGCTACCCGTTCCAGGGTTGGGACTGTATCCACCAGAGGACTTTAAAATGAGTCAGTGCTGAGAGGATCACCAAAACTAAAGGTATTTTGGTTTCAGTGCATTTAAAAAAATGTTTTATGTGTATAGCCTATCAATGTGTAGACATGCAGTCGTGGCCAAAAGTTTTGAGAATGACACAAATATAAAGTTTCACAAAGTCTGCTGCCTCAGTTTATATGATGGCAATTTGCATATACTCCAGAATGTTATGAAGAGTGATTAGATGAATTGCAATTAATTACAAAGTCCCTCTTTGTCATGCAAATGAACTGAATCCCCCAAAAACATTTACACTGCATTTCAGTGATTCTCTCGTTAACACAGGTGTGAGTGTTGACGAGGACAAGGCTGGAGATCACTCTGTCATGCTGATTGAGTTCGAATAATAGAGTGGAACTTCAAAATGAGGGTGGTGCTTGGAATCATTGTGCTTCCTCTGTCAGCCATGGTTAACTGCAAGGAAACGTGCCGTCATCATTGCTTTGCACAAAAAGGGCTTCACAGGCAAGGATATTACTGCCAGTAAGATTTCACCTGAATCAATTATCAGATCATCAAGAACTTCAAGGAGAGCGGTTCAATTGTTGTGAAGAAGGCTTCAGGGCGCCCAAGAAAGTCCAGCAAGTGCCTGGACCATCTTCTAAAGTTGATTCAGCTGCGGGATCGGGTACCACCAGTACAGAGCTTACTCAGGAATGGCAGCAGGCAAGTGTGAGTGCATTTGCAAGCACAGAGGCGAATACTTTTGGAGGATGGCTTGGTGTCAAGAAGGGCAGCAAAGAAGCCACTTCTCTCCAGGAAAAACATCAGGGTCAGACTGATATTCTGCAAAAAGTACAGGGATTGGACTGCTGAGGACGAGGGTAAAGTAATTTTCTCTGATGAATCCTCATTCCGATTGTATGGGGCATCGTGAAAGAAGCTTGTCCTGAGAAGACAAGGTGAGCGCTACCATCAGTCCTGTGTCATGCCAACAGTAACACATCCTGAAACCATTCATGTGTGGGGTTGCTTCTCAGCAAAGGGAGTGGGCTCAATCACAATTTTGCCTAAGAACACAGCCATGAATAAAGAATGGTACCAACACATCCTCCAAGAGCAACTTCTCCCAACCATCCAGGAACAGTTTGGTGAAGAACAATGCCTTTTCCAGCATAATGGAGCACCTTGCCATAAGGCAAAAGTGATAACTAAGCGGCTCAAAACATCGATATTTTGGGTCCATGGCCAGGAAACTCCCCAAACCTTAATCCCATTGAGAATTTCCAAGCATTGATTATGCAAGAATGGGCTGCCATCAGTCAGGATGTGGCTCAGAAGTTAATTGACAGCATGCCAGGGTGGATGGCAGAGGTCTTGAAAAAGAAGAGTCAATACTGCAAATATTGACTCTTTGCATCAACTTGTAATTGTCAATAAAAGCCTTTGACATTTATGAAATGCTTGTAATTATACTTCAGTATTCTATAGTAACATCTGACAAAAATATCTAAAGATAATTGATAATTGTGTACTAAAAACATCCATGTGTTTTTGCAGAGCATGCAACCATGCCGACAACCTCAAATGACTGCCTCGCCTGGTTCACCAACTACTTCTCACATAGAGTTCAGTGTGTCAAATCGGAGGGCCTGTTGTCCGGACCTCTGGCAGTCTCTATGGGGGTGCCACAGGGTTCAATTCTAGGGCCGACTCTTTTCTCTCTATACATCAATGATGTTGCTCTTGCTGCTGGTGATTCTCTGAGCCACCTCTACGCAAATGACACTATTCTGTATACATCTGGCCCTTCTTTGGACATTGTGTTAACAAACCTCCAAAAAGCTTCAATGCCATACAACACTCCTTCCATGGCCTCCAACTGCTCTTAAATGCTAGTAAAACTAAATGCATGCTTTTCAACCGATCGCTGCCCGCACCCGACCTGCCCGACTAGCATCACTACTCTGGACGGTTCTGACTTAGAATATGTGGACAACTACAAATACCTAGGTGTCTGGTTAGACTGTAAACTCTCCTTCCAGACTCACATGAAGCATCTCCAATCCAAAATTAAATCTAGAATCGGCTTCCTATTTCACAACAAAGCCTCCTTCACTCATGATGCTAAACATACCTTTGTAAAACTGACTATCCTACCGATCCTTGACTTCGGTGATGTCATTTACAAAATAGCCAAAAACACTCTACTCAGCAAATTAGATGTAGTCTATCACAGTGCCATCCTTTTTGTTGCCAAAGCCTCATGTACTACCTACCACTGCGACCTGTATGCTCTCGTTGGCTGGCCCTCGCTTCATATTCTTCGCCAAACCCACTGGATCCAGGTCATCTATGAGTCTTTGCTAGGGAAAGAACAAAGAAGCCTTATCTCAGCTCACTGGTCACCATAGCAACACCCACCCGTAGCACGCGCTCCAGCAGGTATATTTCACTGGTCATCCCCAAAGCTAACTCCCTCTTTGGCCGCCTTTTTTCTAGTTCTCCGCTGCTAATGACTGGAATGAATTGCAAAAATCACTGAAGCTGGAGACTTATATCTCCCTCACTAACTTTGAGCATCAGCTGTCAGAGCAGCTTAACGATCACAGCACCTCTACACAGCCCATCTGTAAATAGCCCACCCAACTACCTCATTCCCCAAATTGTTATTTATTCTTGCTCTTTTTGCATCCCAGTATCTCTACTTGCACATCATCATCTGCACATCTATCACTCCAGTGGTAATGCTAAATTATAATTATTTTGCCACTATGGCCTATTTATTGCCTTACCTCCCTAATCTTACTACATTTGCACACATTGTATGTAGAGTTTTCTATTGTGTTAATGACTGTACGTTTGTTTATAACTCTGTGTTGTTTTTGTCGCAGTGCTTTACTTTATCTTGGCCAGGTCGCAGTTGTAAATGAGAACATGTTCTCAACTGGCCTCCCTGGTTAAATAAAGGTGAAATAGAATAAAATTAATAAAACATCTGTGGAGAAATGGCTGGACAACAGGCCTCACCAAAAAAAACTGCATGGTTCCACAGAATAGCAACTGGGATGGACCCCGAGGCGAATGTGGCTTCTTCATCAACATGTTTATGCTTTCGTTAATAAAATAATGATAAAAAATACTCTTTCAAAATGCAGATGTTTATTTTGTTTTGGATCCATAAAGAATTACTATGTGAATAAATATCACTGAATGACAGAAATATTGGAACAAAGTAGGCTTTGATCCGTGCCTGGGCCTGCAGGACACAGAGCTCTTTGTTTTGTCGGACGAACCATTGGGTCGAAACTACAGAACAGTACAAAACAAGAGAACACATTATTCATCCACAGCTACATCGAAGTCTGTGGAGGGCTGAGTACATCCTTTATTGTATTCACTTATACAGTATCAACATGATATTAACTTATAGAGCTAATACAAGACTAAAATAACTGGGTAAATACAGTGCCTTCAGAAAGTATTCATATCCTATGACTTATTCCACATTTTGCTGTGGAACCTGATTTCAAAATTGATTCAGTTGATTGTTTTTCTTACCCATCTACACACATACAAAATAATGACAAAGTGAAAACATGTTTTTTTTTAGCCTGATTTCAAAATTGATTCAGTTGATTGTTTTTCTTACCCATCTACACACATACACAATAATGACAAAGTGAAAACATGTTTTTTTTTTTAAATACATTGAAATTGAAATACAGAAATATCTAATTTACGTAAGTATTCAAACCCCTAAGTCAATACTTTGTAGAAACACTTTTGGCGGCGATTACAGCTTTGAGTCATCTTGGGTATGTCTGTATCAGCTTTGCACATCTGGATTTGGGGATTTTCTCCCATTCTTCCTTGCAGATTTTCTCAATCTCTGTTAAGTTTAATTGGGGAGCGGTGGTGAACAGCAATCTTCAAGTCTTTCCACAGATTTTCAATGTGTTTCAATCCTGAGCTGTGGCTGGGCTACTTAAGGACTTTCACATTCTTGTTCTGAAGCCATTCCAGCATTGCTTTAGCTGTAGGCTTGGGGTCATTGTCCTGTTGGAACATAAATCTTCACCCCAGTCTAAGGTTGTTTGCACTCTGAAGAAGGTTCTCATCAAAGGAATTGCCTGTATTTGTCTCAATTCATTGTTCCCTCTGTCCTTACCAGTCTGCCGCTGAAAAGCATCCCCATAGCATGATACTGCCACCACCATGCTATGTGCTGGTTTTCTTCAGTCATTGTGCTTTGCAGTCATGCCAAAGAGTTACATCAGACTGCAGAATCTTTTGCTTTATGCTCTGTCTTTCATTTGCCTTTTTGCAAACTCCAGGCGTGCTATCATGTGCCTTCTTCTCGGGTGGTTTTCGTCTGGCCGTTCTCCCATCAAGCCCATATTGGTGAAGTGCTGTAGAGACTGTTGTTCTCCCTTCTCAGCTAAGGACTCTGTAGTTCTGTCAGAGTAGTCATTGGATTCTAGGTCACCTCCCTGACTAAGGTCCTTCTTGCCTGGCCTGGTTGCTCAGTTTGGTTGGACGGTAGCTCCAGGCAGAGTCTGGGTAGTTCCATGTTTTTTTTAAATTTCCCAATGATGGAGACAACTGTGCTCTTGGAAACTATCAACACTCTAGAAATAGTTTTATACCCTTCCCAGATATATGCCTCATCACAATTCTATCTCGGGAGATCTACGGACAGTTCCTTAGACTTCATGGTTTACCGTAGTTTCTGCTCTGACATTGCCCTGTCAACTGTGGGACCTTTATATAGACAGTAGTGTTTCTTTATAAATCATGTACAAACAATTGAATTGGCCACAGGTGTACTCCAATCAAGTTGTTTTGTGACATCTCAGGGGTGATCAAAGGATATTGGATGTGTCTGAGCTCAATTTGTAGTGTCATTGCAAAGGGGTGTGAATACTTATGTAAATGAGTTATTCCTGTTTTCACTTTGCATTATGGGGAATTGTGTGTTGATGGGTGAACAAAATAATATATTTAATCCATTTGAATTCAGGCTGTAACACAACAAATTGTGGAGTAAGTCAAGGGGTATGAATATTTTCTGAAGGTGCACTGTAGGTAGATTTGAATAATCAAAGCAACATAACTTGTATTACTTATTTGAGTTAATGCCAGTTAAGTTTTCATTTTCAGTAAGCACAAGCATTTATTATCCATATTAAGATGTACAGAACCGTTTTCATTTCATGATGAAATTTCAGAGGAAACCTGTGAACATCCTAATCATGTGACATGTCAATCTGACTAAATACACAAATTTTGATGATTTGTAAATTGTCTGTTGCAGAACAACAGTTCCCTCGTTGTTTAACCAGTCTGTGTGATTGACATGAGAGATGATGAGTGGGGCTGAGTTTTTGCGATCAGTATTATTACAGGATTCAAAGAATGGAAAGAGTGTCTCTGTAAAGGTGCAGACCGTGGAAGAGTAGATATGAGACCTGGCCTCCACATCATAAAAGGAGACCTGACCCTCCACATAGTCCACAAACAATCCAATCGAGAATCTGAATAATTTTGCACGCCCAATTTTTCAGTTTTTGATTTGTTAAAAAAGTTTGAAATATCCAATAAATGTCATTCCACTTCATGATTGTGTCCCACTTGTTGTTGATTCTTCACAAAAAAAATACAGTTTTATATCTTTATGTTTGAAGCCTGAAATGTGGCAAAAGGGCGCAAAGTTCAAGGGGCCCGAATACTTTCGCAAGGCACTGTATATATATATATATATATATATATATTTTTTTTTACAGAGCATTATTTATTTCCTCTAATGACAGTAGAAATGAATCAATGTTCTAAATATAGTTAAACATAGCTACGGTAGATGAAGAAAACAGGAGATGATCATAAACTGTTATCAGGTAACATTTCTTCACCAAACCTTGTAAATCTCTACTGACCTGTGTCTGTGTAAAAGAGTGTGGACGTGTTCTCCGATGTTTATTTTCTGGACTATAGTATAAAAAAAACTACCGGAGAGTCAGCATCGTGAAGATACTTTTCTGAAGAGTTTGAGGGTTTTTACTCATGTGCACAACATACAGTAGTAGGTGTATCCCACCCAGTGCTGTTCTGTGCTCTGGAACAGAATTAACCCTTCACATGGCTTATCTCTGTCTTCATTCTTGATACATTCTTTTACCATTTTAAAAATCAAACAAGGTTGAACAGTTTAAACAGGAGTCTTCCATTTTCCTTTTTACTGATTTAGGTCGAAAAAGTGTGAATCAGAAATGTTTAAACATAAAGACCTATTGCAAGTGTATGGAAGGTTTTCAGACAACAACAACAAGTTACAATTCCACACGGGGATGAAAAAAATAGTATCAGTCTTGGCAGATTTGACAATTAAGAAGCAAGACATATCCCAGATTGTGTTGTTAAACGTTCTTGCTTTCACTCATACCAATTACCAGTTTGTCAAGTCAGACAATGGGTGGAGAACTTAAAACTGAATGTGTTTTCTATTGGTAGGAAAATGCCTGTGCTCGCTGTATGCTGAAAGCCTGCATCTGCTGCTTGTGGTGCCTGAAGAAGTGTCTAACATACCTGAATCAAGTAAGTTTCCTATCAGACTGATTGTCATCGAAGATGTTGATTATTCTCACTATTACATACATTATATCATTGACAACAGTCTATTTTACAAGGGAGACTCATTCCAAGATGACACATTGTTATTGACGATACTCCTGTCTGTCTGTTTTCACCACAGAACGCGTACACGGCCACCGCGATCAACAGTACCAGTTTCTGTACGTCGGCATGCGATGCCTTTGTCATCCTGGTAGAGAATGCCCTCAGAGTGGCCACCATCAACACCGTGGGGGACTTTGTCCTCTTCCTGGGAAAGGTAACGGCCACATAACGACGCCATTTTAGCAATATTTCAAGCATAATAATACTATTCGATCTATCACCCTCTCTCTTTTTCTCTTTTCTCCCTTTCCAACCCCCACTTTTCTCCATCTTTCCCTGTGTGTGTGTGTGTGTCCAGGTACTGATCGTCTCCTGCACAGCGTTCGTCGGTGTACTGTCGCTCAACTACCAGCGGGACTACACGGTGTGGGTGCTGCCCCTGCTCATCGTCTGCCTATTCTCCTGGCTGGTGGCCCACTGCTTCCTGTCTGTCTTTGAGATTGTGGTGGACGTGCTCTTCCTCTGCTTCGCCGTGGACACCAAGCACAACGACGGCAGCCCCGGCCGAGAGTTCTACATGGACAAAGCCCTCATGGTGAGGGGAAGGGAGGCGAGGCTGGGTGGGAGATTATGGCTGGGTCCCCGATTCTCCACCTGTCATGGAATAAAAGCAATGGATTGGTGTAATCACAGATGAAAATGAAAAGAAATGTCTTTAAAAAATGTATCTTGCCAGTCGTGGCGTGGCAAGATCTGGTGGGACCATTCTAGCCATTGCGTGGGCAGATACGCAGATACGCGTGTGAACAACAGGCACAGCTTGCCGGGATTTCACGTGTCCTACTTATGTCAGTACAACTGAAACAACCTAAGCATTACGAGACGTCTATTCGATCAGATAAGCCTCATGTAGTAATTAAACCATACCATTTTTTGCTAAACAAATTTGACCCTCATTGACCTCCATGCAAAAACCTGTTTAAAAACACCATCTGTTGGAGAAGACACATCTTGGGCCCAGTTATCCCTCTCACGTCGCCTTTTCCTCTCTGCTGCAATCGCAGGCTAGAGGGAGTTTCCGCCATTGTTCAATTCTTTGGTAGAATTGTGGAGAATCGGGACGTAGCCTTATATATATATCTCTCTGTTCCATTATCCACACTAAGATTCCAATGTATCAGGCAACAGATTCTCACTGGTATGCTAGTGTGGGTAATGGAATGTAGCCATTGTTTTTGCAGTGCCACTTTTTAATCCATTTCTATATGGTGAATAGTGTTTATGTACGTATTGCACCAAACTCGCCTTGTTACCTCAACACCCGACACACACATTCACCCTCGCTCTTCTTTCTCCCCCTACCTCTCTCTTTAGGAGTTTGTAGAGAACAGTAAAAAAATGGCGGGAAGGGACCGGGCCGAGGCAGGTGGAGACGGTCGTGAGATGAAGCCCATGGTGAGTTAACAAAACTTTTCCGACAGAGAATGCATTCATTTACCTCCATAATCTAGAGTCATACACCCAAAATGACGATGCTGATGAAGACAATAGTAAAGATTAACACTCCATTTGTTTGTTGTTGTAGACTCATGGAGGAGGGACTTTTGCTTGACCAAACCAAACCAGAAGACGGAAACCAAAAGGCATTCTAAACGTTTCCAGGATATCACTCCAGTCCCAGGGACGACAATACTTTTGATAACCTGTGTATTAATTTATGGCACACGATACATGAAAGCTTCGGGTCTTTTTTAAAGCACAATGTCTTTTTGTAGCACATCCGTCAATAATATTGTTAGTGTAGTTTTGCGGTATTGTACAGGCTGTGGAGTAGGTGTTTTTTAGCTTAGCTTCCTGTGTGTGTGGAAGTATTGTGTGAGAGATTTATTCAAATGCAGCATGTCATCACTGTTGTTGTTTTTTTAACTACTAATATTGTACATTGCAAGTGTTTGTATATCAATGTCTTTTTACATTGTGGTAATGAGGATCATGGTCGCTACTTACGCTGCACTGGTACATCTAATCCGATTGTGACAAATAACTAGCATAACAGATGATCAACAGGCACTTTTCTCTGTGGAAAACTCCAACCCCAATGTCTTTTGACCCTGTTGATAGATTTCCTTCATGGAATAGAAGAAAAAACTAATTCTGCGTTTAGATTATTTTTTTTTTACAGGATCAGTGAAAAGCCAGCTCCCAATGGAGCATTTTAGAGTTGTAAATCAAATATGAAATAGCCAGTGCTATGTACTATGATAAGGATGTTCATATTGGTTATTAGTCTTTTGAAATGCAGATCCAACAAGTACTGAGGTGTCTTATGTCAAAGGCAATGCATTACCATAATGGAAAATCCCTATATTGTGGCAACGTTGAGTCATTACTCCTGATTTGAGTTTGGAATACTGTATCCATAGAAAAAGCGATTCCCTATGACTGTATCTCTATTCGTCAATGCAGACAGAGTTTTATCCCAGAATATTTTGGATTACATTTTGATACAGAGAAATAAAACAACAAAAAGAAGCAGTGTCCACTTGTGTTTGTGAGAGCTGTGGCCAAGAGAGAATCAGTTCCAGTAGGGACATGGGTTTGTGAGAGCTGTGGCCAAGAGAGAATCAGTTCCAGTAGGGACATGAGTTTGTGTCTGAATGTCATGAATATATCCACTCAGGAAGAAACATTCAAACAAAATACCCAATAATAAATACAATATAAAAACTCAGCAAAAAAAGAAATGTCCTCTCACTGTCAACTGCGTTTATTTTCAGCAAAACTTAACATGTGTAAATATTTGTATGAACATTAGATTCAACAACTGAAACATAAACTGAACATGTTCCACTGACATGTGACTAACAGAAATGGAATAATATTTCCCTGAAAAAGGGTGGGTCAAAATCAAAGTAACAGTCAGTATCGGGTGTGGCCACCAGCTGCATTAAGTACTGCAGTGGATCTCATCCACATGGACAGCACCAGATATGCCAGTTCTTGCTGTGAGATGTTTCCCCACTCTTCCACCAAGGCACCTGCAAGTTCCCGGACATTTCTGGGGGAAATGACCCGAGCCCTCACCCTCCTATCCAACAGGTCCCAAACGTGCTCAATGGGATTGAGATCCGGGCTCTTCGCTGGGCCATGGCAGAACACTGACATTCCTGTCTTGCAGGAAATCACACAGAATGAGCAGTATGGCTGGTGGCATTGTCATGCTGGAGGGTCAAATCAGGATGAGCCTGCAGGAAGGGTACCACATGAGGGTGGAGGATGTCTTCCCTGTAACGCAAAGCATTGAGATTGCCTGCAATGACAACAAGCTCTGTCCGATGATGCTGTGACCCTCCACGTCCAAATCGATCCCGCTCCAGAGTGCAGGTTTTGGTGTAACACTCATTCCTTCGATGATAAACGTGAATCCGACCATCACCCCTGGTGAGACAAAACCGCAACTCATCAGTGAAGAGCACTTTTGCCAGTCCATGAAAGATCTCACCTCATGGGGCATCAATGATAATGAGGAAGGTGAGGGATCAGCCCAGAACTACACGGCAGGACCTGGTCAATGACCTGTCTCAAGAAAACCATTAGTAACACACCACGCCGTCATTGATTAAAATCCTGCAGCGCACGCAAGGTCCCCCTGCTCAAGCCAGCGCATGTCCAGGCCCGTCTGAAGTTTGCCAATGACCATCTGGATGATCCAGAGGAGGAATGGGAGAAGGTCATGTGGTCTGATGAGACAAAAATAGAGCTTTTTGGTCTAAACTCCACTCGCCGTGTTTGGAGGAAGAAGGATGAGTACAACCCCAAGAACACCATCCCAATCGTGAAGCATGGAGGTGGAAACATCATTCTTTGGGGATGCTTTTCTGCAAAGGGGACAGGACGACTGCACCGTATTGAGGGGAGGATGGATGGGGCCATTGAAGAGGGGTCATGGCTGGGTCTTCCAGCATGACAACGACCCGAAACACACATCCTGGGCAGCTAAGGAGTGGCTCCGTAAGAAGCATCTCAAGGTCCTGGAGTGGCCTAGCCAGTCTCCAGACCTGAACCCAATAGAAAATCTTTGGAGGGAGCTGAAAGTCCGTATTGCCCAGCGACAGCCCCGAAACCTGAAGGATCTGGAGAAGATCTGTATGGAGGAGTGGGCCAAAATCCCTGCTGCAGTGTGTGCAAACCTGGTCAAGAACTACAGGAAATGTATGATCTCTGTAATTGAAAACAAAGGTTTCTGTACCAAATATTAAGTTCTGCTTTTCTGATGCAAATTAATTACTTAAAAATGATACAATGTGATTTTCTGGATTTTTTTCCGTCTCTCACAGTTGAAGTGTACCTATGATAAAAAAATAACAGACATCTACATGCTTTGTAAGTAGGAAAACCTACACGGACAAGTTCTGGCCTGGTTTAGATTTGATCTGTCTGGAAAAGGTACTGTATGTTTGTCTCTGTAGATGGTTTGTCCTCTGACAAAACAACTGTAAATTTCGGTGTTCCTCAAGGCTCCGTTTTAGGACCACTATTGTTTTCCCTATATATTCTACCTTTTGGTGATGTCATTCGGAAACATAATGTTAACTTTCACTGCAATGCGGACAACACATAGCTGTACATTTCGATGAAACTGTCATGTTTTGTCATAGATTGTCATGTCTTGTCCCTGTGCTTTCTCTTCTATTCGTTTCCCCCTGCTGGTCTTATTAGGTTTCTTTCCCTCTCTCTCTATTCCTCTCTCTCTATCCCTCTCTCTCTCTATCGTTTCGTTCCTGCTCCCAGCTGTTCCTCATTCTCCTAACTACCTCGTTTACTCTTTCACACCTGTCCCCTATTTTGCCCTCTGATTAAGTCCCTATTTCTCTCTCTGTTTCTGCTTCTGTCCTTGTCGGATCCTTGTTTGATGTTTGATGTTTGCTGTTCGCTGTGTACTTGTTCCGTCCTGTCGTGTTTTTGCCTTCATCAGATGCTGCGTGTGAGCAGGTGTCTCTGTCAGCTACGGCCTGCGCCTACCCGAAGCGACCTGCAGTCTGTGGCCGCTTCTCCTGTTATTCCCCTCTACAGACTAGAGGATTTCTGTTATTCCCCGTTTGGACATTTCCTGTTAAGGATTCAGGATTTGTCGTTTTCTGTTTGGACTTGAATAAACTCTGTTTCTGTTAAGTCGCTTTTGGGTCCTCACTCACCTGCATAACAGAAACATGGTGAAGCCCCAAAATTGCCCTCCCTGGAAGCCTGTGTTTCAGATGTAAGGTGGATGGTGGCAAATGTTCAGAGATGCTAGTTCTAGGTCCCAAGAAACAAAGAGATCTTCTGTTGGATCTGACAATTCATCTTGATGGTTGTACAGTTGTCTCAAATAAAACTCTTTTGATGAACATATCAAAACTATTTCAAGGACAGCTATTTTCCATCTACGTAACATTGCAAAAATCTTTAACTTTCTGTACAAAATTGATGCTAACCTACAAAGGATTAAATGGGCTTGCTCCTACCTATCTTTCCGATTTGGTCCTGCCGTAAAACCTTGAAATCAGCCCTTGCCTTAACAGGATTCCAGTGTAGAGAGGCTAGCACTGGAGTAATATGATCAATTTTTTGGGTTCTAGTCAAGACCTCTCGGGCTGGCGGCACTGTGATCGTTGCTGGTGGTGTGAATGTGAATACCTAAGTTGATTCATAACGTTATATAGGGATTCTGTGTGATGTGAAGATATGACAGGAGAGAGTTCTATTATTGAATATGCTATATGAATAGTATAATGGGTTACTAGAGGTTTGATAAAGTAACAATGGAAAAAATAATAATAATATACAACTTGCTTACCTGCATGTAGACTTACGTAAGTGGTGTAAACTGGCTCTGTTTCCCAGTCTATCCTGTCTCAGGTGCCAGACTTATTATGGACAGAGCATGCCGTCTATAGTGGACTGATAGGCAGTGCTAGCCCAGTTATAATGCATGTTGATCCCAAAAAGAAGCCCTAGTCTCGAGAGCTACCTTAAAAAGGAGCTGCTTCCAAAGTTCATCTCTTCCCTTCTGAATTGGCCGATGTATTTTTTATAAATTTGGCCCATTACATGTTAATCATAAAATAATAGACATTTAATAAATGTGAAGCAGGAAGTGAATATCCAACAGCAATTGGTAATAAATATATAGAGTAACAATGTTAGGGTATACTAAAATAAATACAATGCCTTCCAATAAAGAAAAAGGCATCATATTGTTTGAGAGTGTTCCGTGTGTATTAGCAGTAGAGATTGAGAATGTTTTTTCTACTAGAGTGGGTTTTAGTTGAAGGAAACAGATATGGAGACTAGTGAGAGTAACAAAGACATTGATAGAGAAGGTAAATTGGAAAGATTCATGGTACTCATGATCTATCAGTTGATGTCAAATTGAATGAGTGTTGACAGTATGTGAATGGTAATATGTTATCAGTGGCTTCCAGATAGCCCTGTAATAATGCCATATATTCAGTGCTGTAGAGTACTTAAGAAAAAATACTTTAAAGTACTACTTAATACGTTTTTGGGGTATCTGAACTCTACTTGATTATTATATTTTTGACAACTTTCACTTTTACTTCACTACATTTTTTAAAGAAAATAATGTACTTTTTACTCCATACATTTTATCTGACACCCAAAAGTACTCGTTACATTTTGAATGCTTAGCAGCACAGGAAAATGGTCCAATTCACACACTTATCAAGAGAACACGTGGTTATCCCTATTGCCTCTGATCTGACGGACTCACTCAACACAAATACATCTTTTGAATATTATGTCTGAGTGTTAGAGCATGCCCCTGGTTATCCATACATTTTCAAAACAAGAAAATGGTGCCATCTGCTTTGCGTAATATAAGGAATTTGAAATTATTTCTACTTCTACTTTGACTTTTGAATCCAAGATGGCGTAGCAGTAAGTCGTCCTGTCCCTTGTATATATCGCTTATTTTTCGTTTTTTTAAACATATTTTTCTTCGCATACCTCTTTAAAAACATTTTGCTAATCATAAGCTCCCAAATACTCTCCTGCAACCCGCCTCACCCAATGTAGCTATTTTTCCTAAAGTATTTATATTTACTTCGGAACCGCTTCAACTGAAGCTAGCCAGCTAACCACCAGCTATGCTAGTGGTCTTCAGCTAACCGGTCATCAGCTAACCTTTAGCCCAGAAAGCTCTCGCCAGTTCGAACAACGCGACTCTAACCAGAGCATAACGGACCTATTTATTTTTCATCCCCGGATTCCCACCGCAAACGGAACATTTTTCAGCTGGATCTTCACAACTAGCTGTCTAGCTAAAGTGCAACCCCGGATGATTACCCCTGGCTAGCGTTTCCACCCACTTAGCCTGAAGCTAGCCCGGCCAGAGCACCTGTAGCATACTCCTGAGCTACAATACCCGGGCCTACGACCGGTCTATCGATGTCACCACATGAAGAGGAATAAACAGACTCACCCCATCGCGACTTCCCCCTAAGGCTAACTCTCTAGCCCTCGCTATCTCCCTGCTTGCTAATTCGGCCTGCTAACCGCTAGCTTGTCTAGCTCCGGTCCGCTAACTGCTACCTTGTCTAGCCCGGGCCTACGAACTGTTAGCTTGTTAGCACAGGCCTGCTAACCGTCTGAATCACCGCGTCCCAAACACTCTCTGGACCCATATTTACTTTCTATCTCTTTTTGATTTTTAATTTGTTTATACCTTCCGGAAACCTGCCTCACCCAATGTGATACGGAATCGCTATTATTTTTAATTTTTTAGAACACACTCAAGAACCTCCAGACGCTAATCAGCTAACTAGCTACAAGCTATTTAGTCATTGTTAGTTTTTTTTACCTGGATAACACTCGCCAGTCCAGCTTCCCTGCCCATCCACCGCTGCCCCCTGGACACTGATCTCTTGGCTACATAGCTGATGCACGCTGGACTGTCCATTAATCACGGTACCCCATTCTGCTTGTTTGTTTTATCTGTCGGCCCCGTTACCTAGTCAACGCCATTTTACCTGCTGTCTTGTTGTGCTAGCTGATTAGCCTCACCTACTGTTTTAGCTAGCTTTCACAATTCAACACCTGTGATTACTGTATGCCTCGCTGTATGTCGCTCTCAAATGTCAATATGCCTTGTATACTGTTGTTCAGGTTAGTTATCATTGTTTTAGTTCACAATGGAGCCCCTAGTTCCACTCTTCATACCCCTGTTACCTCCTTTGTCCCACCTCCCACACATGCGGTGACCTCACCCATTACAACCAGCATGTCCAGAGATACAACCCTGAATATATTCTACCATGCCCAGAAACCTGCTCCTCTTATTCTCTGTCCCCAACGCTCTAGGCGACCAGTTTTGATAGCCTTTAGCCGCACCCTCATACTACTCCTCTGTTCCGCGGGTGATGTGGAGGTAAACCCAGGCCCTGCATGTCCCCAGGCACCCTCATTTGTTGACTTCTGTGATCGAAAAAGCCTTGGTTTCATACATGTCAACATCAGAAGCCTCCTCCCTAAGTTTGTTTTACTCACTGCTTTAGCACACTCTGCTAACCCTGATGTCCTTGCCGTGTCTGAATCCTGGCTCAGGAAGGCCACCAAAAATTCAGAGATTTCCATACCCAACTATAACGTCTTCCGTCAAGATAGAACTGCCAAAGGGGGAGGAGTTGCAGTCTACTGCAGAGATAGCCTGCAAAGTAATGTCATACTTTCCAGGTCCATACCCAAACAGTTCGAACTACTAATTTTGAAAATTACTCTCTCCAGAAATAAGTCTCTCACTGTTGCCCCCTGCTACCGACCCCCCTCAGCTCCCAGCTGTGCCCTGGACACCATTTGTGAATTGATCGCCCCCCATCTAGCTTCAGAGTTTGTTCTGTTAGGAGACCTAAACTGGGATATACTTAACACCCCGGCAGTCCTACAATCTAAGCTAGATGGCCTCAATCTCACACAAATCATCAAGGAACCCACCAGGTACAACCCTAACTCTGTAAACAAGGGCACCCTCATAGACGTCATCCTGACCAACTGGCCCTCCAAATACACCTCCGCTGTCTTCAACCAGGATCTCAGCGATCACTGCCTCATTGCCTGTATCCGCCACAGAGCCGCAGTCAAACGACCACCCCTCATCACTGTCAAACGCTCCCTAAAACACTTCTGTGAGCAGGCCTTTCTAATCGACCTGGCCCGGGTATCCTGGAAGGACATTGACCTCATCCAGTCAGTTGAGGATGCCTGGTCATTCTTTAAAAGTAATTTCCTCACCATTTTAAATAAGCATGCTCCGTTCAAAAAATTCAGAACCAAGAACAGATACGGCCCTTGGTTCACTCCAGACCTGACCGCCCTCGACCAGCACAAAAACATCCTGTGGCGGACTGCAATAGCATCGGGATATGCAACTGTTCAGGGAAGTCAGGAACCAATACACGCAGTCAGTCAGGAAAGCTAAGGCCAGCTTCTTCAGGCAGAAGTTTGCATCCTGTAGCTCCAACTCCAAAAAGTTCTGGGACACTGTGAAGTCCATGGAGAACAAGAGCACCTGCTCCCAGCTGCCCACTGCACTGAGGCTAGGTAACACGGTCTCCGGTTGGAGCGAGTGGTCGCATCTGCACGTCGCTCCAACGGGTAGTATAACTTTTTCATTATATTTCATTATATCACAACGGTTTGATTTGTCTTATCTTAGCAATTTCTTCTCAGCTAGCTACATAGCCGTCTTTGTATCAAAGATAATTGCGTAATTATCGTATTTCGCCGTCCTAACGTAGTCTTCACTAGCCAGCTAGCTAACGTCCACTGATTAGCTGCACTGGGAAAACTATTACACTCAACTGAACGACTTGATTAGTTTAGTGTTAGCTAGCTACATAGCTGTCTTTGCTGTCTTCGTATCATCGTATCATCGTATCCAAGATAATTGTGTTGTTTAGGTTTAGAGTGTGTAGTCTTAGAGTGATTATCTTAATTTACCGAGGTTAGCTAGCCAGCTATTTGTCGTCCTTAACGTAGGTGACTCTGCTAGCTAGCCAACAGCTAGCCAACGCTAGCCAACGTCTTCTGTATAGAACTCAACTACCCGGTCGCATTCACAGGTTGTATCACATTTTCACTTCATTTCATTACAGTACAACGGTTTGATTTGTTTGATCGTAGCTAGCTACTTAGCTAGCTACATAGCCGTCTTTGTATCAAAGATAATTGTGTAGTCTAGAGCGATTTTCTAGGTTCGCTAGCCATCTATTGTCGTTCTTTTAACGCAACGTAACGTAAACAACACTGCTAGCTAGCCTGCTAGCCCCCGAATAGCAACACTGCAGAAACTATTACACTCAACGGAACGACTTGATTAGTGTAGTGTCAACAACGCACCCACTGCCAGCTGGCCTACTTCAGCAGTACTGTATCATTTTAATCATTTTAGTCAATAAGATTCTTGCTACGTAGCTTAACTTTCTGAACATTCGAGACGTGTAGTCCACTTGTCATTCCAATCTCCTTTGCATTAGCGTAGCCTCTTCTGTAGCCTGTCAACTATGTGTCTGTTTATCCCTGTTCTCTCCTCTCTGCACAGACCATACAAACGCTCCTCACCGCGTGGCCGCGGCCACCCTACTCTGGTGGTCCCAGCGCGCACGACCCACGTGGAGTTCCAGGTCTCCGGTAGCCTCTGGAACTGCCAATCTGCGGTCAACAAGGCAGAGTTCATCTCAGCCTATGCCTCCCTCCAGTCCCTCGACTTCTTGGCACTGACGGAAACATGGATCACCACAGACAACACTGCTACTCCTACTGCTCTCTCTACGTCCGCCCACGTGTTCTCGCACACCCCGAGAGCGTCTGGTCAGCGGGGTGGTGGCACCGGGATCCTCATCTCTCCCAAGTGGTCATTCTCTCTTTCTCCCCTTACCCATCTGTCTATCGCCTCCTTTGAATTCCATGCTGTCACAGTTACTAGCCCTTTCAAGCTTAACATCCTTATCATTTATCGCCCTCCAGGTTCCCTCGGAGAGTTCATCAATGAGCTTGATGCCTTGATAAGCTCCTTTCCTGAGGACGGCTCACCTCTCACAGTTCTGGGCGACTTTAACCTCCCCACGTCTACCTTTGACTCTTTCCTCTCTGCCTCCTTCTTTCCACTCCTCTCCTCTTTTGACCTCACCCTCTCACCTTCCCCCCTACTCACAAGGCAGGCAATACGCTCGACCTCATCTTTACTAGATGCTGTTCTTCCACTAACCTCATTGCAACTCCCCTCCAAGTCTCCGACCACTGCCTTGTATCCTTTTCCCTCTCGCTCTCATCCAACACCTCCCACACTGCCCCTACTCGGATGGTATCGCGCCGTCCCAACCTTCGCTCTCTCTCCCCCGCTACTCTCTCCTCTTCCATCCTATCATCTCTTCCCTCCGCTCAAACCTTCTCCCACCTATCTCCTGATTCTGCCTCCTCAACCCTCCTCTCCTCCCTCTCTGCATCCCTTGACTCTCTATGTCCCCTATCCTCCAGGCCGGCTCGGTCCTCCCCTCCCGCTCCGTGGCTCGATGACTCATTGCGAGCTCACAGAACAGGGCTCCGGGCAGCCGAGCGGAAATGGAGGAAAACTCGCCTCCCTGCGGACCTGGCATCCTTTCACTCCCTCCTCTCTACATTTTCCTCCTCTGTCTCTGCTGCTAAAGCCACTTTCTACCACGCTAAATTCCAAGCATCTGCCTCTAACCCTAGGAAGCTCTTTGCCACCTTCTCCTCCCTCCTGAATCCTCCACCCCCTCCCCCCTCCTCCCTCTCTGCAGATGACTTCGTCAACCATTTTGAAAAGAAGGTCGACGACATCCGATCCTCGTTTGCTAAGTCAAACGACACCGCTGGTTCTGCTCACACTGCCCTACCCTGTGCTCTGACCTCTTTCTCCCCTCTCTCTCCAGATGAAATCTCTCGTCTTGTGACGGCCGGCCGCCCAACAACCTGCCCGCTTGACCCTATCCCCTCCTCTCTTCTCCAGACCATTTCCGGAGACCTTCTCCCTTACCTCACCTCGCTCATCAACTCATCCCTGACCGTTGGCTACGTCCCTTCCGTCTTCAAGAGAGCGAGAGTTGCACCCCTTCTGAAAAAACCTACACTCGATCCCTCCGATGTCAACAATTACAGACCAGTATCCCTTCTTTCTTTTCTCTCCAAACCTCTTGAACGTGCCGTCCTTGGCCAGCTCTCCCGCTATCTCTCTCTGAATGACCTTCTTGATCCAAATCAGTCAGGTTTCAAGACTAGTCATTCAACTGAGACTGCTCTCCTCTGTATCACGGAGGCGCTCCGCACTGCTAAAGCTAACTCTCTCTCCTCTGCTCTCATCCTTCTAGATCTATCGGCTGCCTTCGATACTGTGAACCATCAGATCCTCCTCTCCACCCTCTCCGAGTTGGGCATCTCCCGGCGCGGCCCACGCTTGGATTGCGTCCTACCTGACAGGTCGCTCCTACCAGGTGGCGTGGCGAGAATCTGTCTCCTCACCACGCGCTCTCACCACTGGTGTCCCCCAGGGCTCTGTTCTTGGCCCTCTCCTATTCTCGCTATACACCAAGTCACTTGGCTCTGTCATAACCTCACATGGTCTCTCTTATCATTGCTATGCAGACGACACACAATTAATCTTCTCCTTTCCCCCTTCTGACGACCAGGTGGCGAATCGCATCTCTGCATGTCTGGCAGACATATCAGTGTGGATGACGGATCACCACCTCAAGCTGAACCTCGGCAAGACGGAGCTGCTCTTCCTCCCGGGGAAGGACTGCCCGTTCCATGATCTCGCCATCACGGTTGACAACTCCATTGTGTCCTCCTCCCAGAGCGCCAAGAACCTTGGCGTGATCCTGGACAACACCCTGTCGTTCTCAACTAACATCAAGGCGGTGGCCCGTTCCTGTAGGTTCATGCTCTACAACATCCGCAGAGTACGACCCTGCCTCACACAGGAAGCGGCGCAGGTCCTAATCCAGGCACTTGTCATCTCCCGTCTGGATTACTGCAACTCGCTGTTGGCTGGGCTCCCTGCCTGTGCCATTAAACCCCTTCAACTCATCCAGAACGCCGCAGCCCGTCTGGTGTTCAACCTTCCCAAGTTCTCTCACGTCACCCCGCTCCTCCGTTCTCTCCACTGGCTTCCAGTTGAAGCTCGCATCCGCTACAAGACCATGGTGCTTGCCTACGGAGCTGTGAGGGGAACGGCACCTCAGTACCTCCAGGCTCTGATCAGGCCCTACACCCAAACAAGGGCACTGCGTTCATCCACCTCTGGCCTGCTCGCCTCCCTACCACTGAGGAAGTACAGCTCCCGCTCAGCCCAGTCAAAACTGTTCGCTGCCCTGGCCCCCCAATGGTGGAACAAACTCCCTCACGACGCCAGGACAGTGGAGTCAATCACCATCTTCCGGAGACACCTGAAACCCCACCTCTTTAAGGAATACCTAGGATAGGTTAAGTAATCCCTCTCACCCCACCCCCCCCTAAGTTTTAGATGCACTATTGTAAGTGACTGTCCCACTGGATGTCATAAGGTGAATGCACCAATTTGTAAGTCGCTCTGGATAAGAGCGTCTGCTAAATGACTTAAATGTAATGTAAATGTAAATGTAAATCCATGATTATCGAAAACTTCAATAAGCATTTCTCAACGGCTGGCCATGCCTTCCGCCTGGCTACTCCAACCTCGGCCAACAGCTCTGCCCCCCCCTCCGCAGCTCCTTGCCCAAGCCTCTCCAGGTTCTCCTTTACCCAAATCCAGATAGCAGATGTTCTGAAAGAGCTGCAAAACCTGGACCCGTACAAATCAGCTGGGCTTGACAATCTGGACCCTCTATTTCTGAAACTATCCGCCGCCATTGTCGCAACCCCTATTACCAGCCTGTTCAACCTCTCTTTCATATCGTCTGAGATCCCCAAGGATTGGAAAGCTGCCGCAGTCATCCCCCTCTTCAAAGGGGGAGACACCCTGGACCCAAACTGTTATAGACCTATATCCATCCTGCACTGCCTATCTAAAGTCTTCGAAAGCCAAGTCAACAAACAGGTCACTGACCATCTCGAATCCCACCGTACCTTCTCCGCTGTGCAATCTGGTTTTCTGAGCCAGTCACGGATGCACCTCAGCCACACTCAAGGTACTAAACGATATCATAACCGCCATTGATAAAAGACAGTACTGTGCAGCCGTCTTCATCGACCTTGCCAAGGCTTTCGACTCTGTCAATCACCATATTCTTATCGGCAGACTCAGTAGCCTCGGTTTTTTGGATGACTGCCTTGCCTGGTTCACCAATGACTTTGCAGACAGAGTTCAGTGTGTCAAATCGGAGGGCATGCTGTCCGGTCCTCTGGCAGTCTCTATGGGGGTGCCACAGGGTTCAATTCTCGGGCCGACTCTTTTCTCTGTATATATCAATGATGTTGCTCTTGCTGCGGGCGATTCCCTGATCCACCTCTACGCAGACGACACCATTCTATATACTTTCGGCCTGTCATTGGACACTGTGCTATCTAACCTCCAAACGAGCTTCAATGCCATACAACACTCCTTCCGTGGCCTCCAACTGCTCTTAAACGCTAGTAAAACCAAATGCATGCTTTTCAACCGATCGCTGCCTGTACCCGCATGCCCGACTAGCATCACCACCCTGGATGGTTCCGACCTTGAATATGTGGACATCTATAAGTACCTAGGTGTCTGGCTAGACTGCAAACTCTCCTTCCAGACTCATATCAAACATCTCCAATCGAAAATCAAATCAAGAGTCGGCTTTCTATTCCGCAACAAAGCCTCCTTCACTCACGCCGCCAAGCTTACCCTAGTAAAACTGACTATCCTACCGATCCTCGACTTCGGCGATGTCATCTACAAAATGGCTTCCAACACTCTACTCAGCAGACTGGATGCAGTCTATCACAGTGCCATCCGTTTTGTCACTAAAGCACCTTATACCACCCACCACTGCGACTTGTATGCTCTAGTCGGCTGGCCCTCGCTACATATTCGTCGCCAGACCCACTGGCTCCAGGTTGGGGCGGCAGCGTAGCCTAGTGGTTAGAGCATTGGACTAGTAACCGGAAGGTTGTGAGTTCAAACCCCCGAGCTGACAAGGTACAAATCTGTCGTTCTGCCCCTGAACAGGCAGTTAACCCACTGTTCCCAGGCCGTCATTGAAAATAAGAATATGTTCTTAACTGACTTGCCTGGTTAAATAAAGGTAAAATGTAAAAAAAAAAAAAAAGTCCATGCTAGGTAAAGCTCCGCCTTATCTCAGTTCACTGGTCACGATGGCAACACCCATCCGTAGCACGCGCTCCAGCAGGTGTATCTCACTGATCATCCCTAAAGCCAACACCTCATTTGGCCGCCTTTCGTTCCAGTACTCTGCTGCCTGTGACTGGAACGAACTGCAAAAATCGCTGAAGTTGGAGACTTTTATCTCCCTCACCAACTTCAAACATCAGCTATCTGAGCAGCTAACCGCTCGCTGCAGCTGTACATAGTCTATTGGTAAATAGCCCACCCATTTTCACCTACCTCATTCCCATACTATTTTTATACTGTTTTTATTTACTTTTCTGCTATTTTGCACACCAATATCTCTACCTGTACGTGACCATCTGATCATTTATCACTCCAGTGTTAATCTGCAAAATTGTAATTATTCGCCTACCTCCTCATGCCTTTTGCACACATTGTATATAGACTCCCCCCTTTTTTTTCTGTGTTATTGACTTGTTAATTGTTAACTCCATGTGTAACTCTGTGTTGTCTGTTCACACTGCTATGCTTTATCTTGGCCAGGTCGCAGTTGCAAATGAGAACTTGTTCTCAACTAGCCTACCTGGTTAAATAAAGGTGAAATAAAAATAAATAAAATAAAAAATATTTAGAACTAAATACTTTTAGACTTTTACTCATAGTATTTTACTGGGTGACTCACTTTTACTTGAGTAACTTTCTATTAAGGTATCTATACTTTTACTCAAGTATGACAACTGGGTCCTTGTTCCACAACTGCATATTTTAGTAATTTGAAGTAAAGGTTTCAATTCAAGGTCACATGACGAACAGAGGGACTGAGTCTTGGGACTGATATCATATTAGAGGTTGCCATCTGTCACACCCTGATCTGTTTCACCTGTCTTTGTGCTTGTCTCCACCCCCTCCAGGTGTCACCCATCTTCCCCATTATCCCCTGTGTATTTATACCTGTGTTCTCTGTTTGTCTCATTTACGTGGAACTGCATCCATATGCATTCAGATCCAACATGGCGCAGCCAGCGCCATCAATAAATGAGGAAAGTTGGCTAAATAAGCCACATTTACGTGTCCTTGTAACCAGCCTATAACAAATTACAGAAACACTATTTATTGTGTTTCAATGTGTAGCGTATACAAAACTTTACAGCCTATATTTGGAGAGGTTTTAGCCTAATTTCCAAAAACAATAATTGTAACAATAGTCCACCTCACGGTTCAGCTTTCAGAGGTTTGAGTGTTGGGCCAGTAACCGAAAAGTTGCTGGATCGAATCCCCGAGCTGCCGAGGTAAAAATCTGTCATTCTACCCCTTAGCAAGGCTATGTTAACCCACTGTTCCCTGGGCCGATGTCAATTAGGGCAGCCCCCTGCACTTCTCTGATTCAGAGGTGTTGGGTTAAATGCGGAAGATACATTTCAGTTCAATGCATTCAGTTGTACAACTGACTAGGTATCCCACTTTCCCTTTCCTCTATGCAGCGACTGGCCTGCTTCCACCTGGGCACTGTGGCCATCCTCATGTACATCCACAACCAGGTCAAAGGCTACAGATGTGCCATATCATTAGATTCTCTTTGAGAGAATAAGAGGTTAAGAGAGAAAAATAGTATAACTTTCTGTCAAAGGTCAGCATTAGATCTAAATTATGTTAAATTAAAGCAACATAACTTGTATTACGTTTTAAGTTAATTTGAGTTGAATGAAGTGAATATTGGCTTAGCAACCGCATGACGCAGCGTGACAACGTGAACATGAATGTTCAAGAATCCCAAATTGCATTATGCATTTCCTCCTTCTTTCTAGAGTAGCTTTGATGGCTGTTGGGTTTTTGATGCCAATGTTATCTCACAAATGTGAGGATGTGTGAGGTGGAAAAAACTAAAATGAAGAAATCTCATTCTTTCAACATTTTATTGGTGACAATGTCTGGTATGCATATAAACAAATCTGAGGCGTTACCACCCTGTGTTAGAGGCCAAGTGGGCATGACTGGACATGATTGAAATCATACTCAACCCTCAAATATCCAAAGAACATCATACATTTCTCAGAATCTCGCAAATCTCTGTTCTGAAAAGGTACTGACTATATGACAAATTATCTTTTTTACCATTTGCAGTCAATTTTGGAATAATAATAAATGCCGTTTTTTTTATTCAGCTCCCCTTTGAGGGATAGTTTTCCTTCTGTCAAAGAAGGTCAACAATATGGGTGTAATGAATTTCCTCTTCTTCTGAAGAGGAGAGGCGAAACGGATCAGAGGACCAATACGCGGCGTGGTAATTGTCCATGGTTCTTTTTAATACGTTAAGGTACACATGAACAACTGACTACAAAAAACAAGAAATGTGAAAACTCAAAACAGTCCTATCTGGTGCAAAGACAGAGACAGGAACAATCACCCACAAACACACAGTGAAACCCAGGCTACCTAAGTATGATTCTCAATCAGAGACAACTAATGACACCTGCCTCTGATTGAGAACCATACTAGGCCGAAACATAGAAATACCCAAATCATAGAAAAACAAACATAGACTGCCCACCCAACTCACGCCCTGACCATACTAACTAAATACAAAACACAGGAAATAAAGGTCAGAACGTGACAATGGGTAGGTGAAAAGCTATGATCCCTTATTGATATCACTTATTAAATCCACTTCATCAATGTGGATGCAGGGGAGGAGACAAGTTAAAGAAGGATTTTTAATCCTTGAGACAGTTGAGACATGGATTGTGTATGTCTGCCATTCAGTGGGTGAATGCACAAGACACAACACAAGAGTTAAGTGCCTTTAAGGGGTGTATGGTAGTAGGTGCATGGCGCACCTGTTTGAATGTGTTAAGAACTGCAATGCTGCAGGGCCTTTCACGCTTATCAAGAATGGTTACCACCCAAAGGACATCCAGCCAACTTAACACAACTGTGGGAAGCATTGGAGTCAACATGTTTTGTGCAGTCAGTATATTATGATGTACAGAAAAGTTTTAATTTGAATTTGCTTATAATATTTCAGAGGAGATCCGTGGCAACTCAATTCACACTTGATTCGTGCAAATCTGTACAAAAAGTAATTCAGCAGATTTTGTGCGTTTTAGTTCGGCTTAGTTCGTGTGAAAACATATTTTTTGTCCGACTTCATTCATAGGAAAATACACACATTTTTGTGTTACTTCAATTATAGGAAAACTTTGGAACAATCTTTAAAAATGTATTGGAGCAATGCATTTTGGGCAGTGGTGTTCTACACTGCCTTTTTCGTGTTCCACATTTATTTACCTAAAAAAAACAAATGTGTTAACAACCCAATATTGTAAATTAACCAGGTTATCACCGAAATACTTATAATATAATAGTATCCTTACGTTTTATGAAATTCTTTATTAATGCCAATGCTGTTTTCTATGCTTGTTTTCGCTTAATATTTTGTATGCTGGTGTCACGACGGTCAGTCCCTATCCTTGTTCGGTGGTCGACATCACCGATCTTCTAGCCATAGCTGATCCACTTTTCATTTTCCATTTGTTTTGTCTTGTCTTCCCACACACCTGGTTTCAATTCCATCATTACATACGTTGTGTATTTAACCCTCTGTTCCCCCCCATGTCCATGTCCTTCTTTATTGTAAGTGCTTGTGCACGTTATGCTGGTGTGCAACGGGTTTTGTACCTATTTTATTGTTTATTCTGTTTACGTTGATTTTATTATTAAAATACGCCATTGTAACACAGTTTTCGCTCTCCTGCACCTGACTTCTCTGCCGCCAGTACGCACCCCTTACAGAATTCCGGACCAAACTTATGGAGTCAGCAGGAGCAGGTACAGAAGTGGAGGAGCGCGTCCGGGAGCATACAGCAATGCTACACCATCTTGGCACCGCCATGGACTGCGTTGTCCAGACAATGGACAGCTGAGAAAGACAGGAAGTTCTCCCAGCACCTCTACCAGTACAACCGGGGTCTCCACTATGCGCCCTTTCTTCTCCTGGACCCAGTGGGATTCGTCTCTCCCTTCCCCAGGAATAAGATGGGAAGGCTGCGAACTGCCAGGGGTTCCTATTGCAGCTGGACCTATACCTGGCGACCGTCCACCCGGCTCCTTCGGGCCGTGAGAGGGTGTGTGCTCTCGTCTCGTGCCTCACCGGGAAAGCCCTGGAGTGGGCCAACGACGTGTGGAGAGATGCGGCGTTTGGACCAGTTTGAGGAGTTCACCCGCCGCTTCCGGGCAGTCTTCGACCACCCGCCCGAGGGTAGAGCGGAGGGTGAACGCCTCTTCCATCTGAGGCAGGGGACGAGGAGCGCCCAGGAGTTCGCCCTGGAGTTTCGACCATTATAGCTGCAGTCTGAGCGAGGACGTCCGTCGGGAGTTGGCCTGCAGAGACTCCACCCTCACGTTCGACCAGCTGGTGGACCTGTCCATCCGGCTGGATAACCTGCTGGCTACCCGCGGACGTTCAGATTGGGGTTTGTTGGTTCCATCCCCCCGCACCCCCTCTCCAATACCCATGGAGCTGGGAGAGGCGGTGCGCAGGGAGACCGGAGGGGGTTCCAGCTCGTGCACCATCAGTGGCCGCAGAGGTCACACTGCCGGTCGGTGCTGGGTTGGTTCCTCTGGGTATCGAGGCAGCAGGTAGGGCGCTCTGGCGTCACCCCAGGTGAGCCAGCACCATTCTCACCCAGAGCGCTCTGTTGCACATATGTTTGTGTATGTCACTTTTCCTGAGTTTTCCCCGCATTCCCAGCATAAGGCGCTCGTCAATTCAGGCACGGCTGGGAATTTCATAGATAGATTGTTTGCCCATAGTTTAGGGATCCCCATTGTTCCCGTGGCTGTGCCGTTCCCCGTTCACACCTTAGATAGTTGACCATTAGGGTCAGGGTTGATTAGGGAGGCCACCGCTCTTCTGGGCATGGTGACGCAGGGGGGTCACAAGGAGAGAATTAGTCTCTTCCTTATTGATTCTCCTGCATTTCCCGTGGTGCTAGGCCTACCCTGGTAAAGCTTGTCATGACCCCACTGATTCTTGGCCACAGAGGGCTCTCACGGGGTGGTCGCAAGAGTGCTCGGGGAGGTGTTTAGGGGTTTGCAGATCAGGTCTCCACCGTGCTCATTCCCCCTGAATATGCAGATTTGGATATTGCCTCCTCCAAAAAGAAGGCAACTCAGATCTGAACCAGATCACGGTGAGGTATAGTTACCCGCTACCTCTCATAGCCACAGCAATAGAGTCAATGCACAGGGCGCGCTTCTTCACCAAACTCGATCTCAGGAGCGCTTACAACGTGGTGCGTATCCGGGAGGGAGACGAATGGAAGACGGCTTTCAGTACCACCTATGGGCACTATGAGTACCTTGTCATGCCATACGGGTTGATGAATGCTTCCTCAGCCTTTATAGATGAGATTTTCAGGGACCTGCACGGGCAGGGTGTAGTGGTGTATATTGATGACATTCTGATATACTCCGCTACACGCGCCGAGCATGTGTTACTGGTGTGCAGGGTACTTGGTCGCCTGTTGGAGCATGACCTGTACATCAAGGCTGAGGAATGCCTGTTCTTCCAGCAGTCCGTCTCCTTCCTAGGGTATCGCATTTCCACCTCAGGGGTGGAGATGGAGAGTGACCGCATTGCAGCCGTGCGTAATTGGCCGACTCCCACCACGGTAAAGGAGGTGCAGCGGTTCTTAGGGTTTGCCAACTATTACTGGTGGTTTATCCGGGGTTTTGGTAAGGAAGTGGCTCCCATTACCTCAATGCTGAAGGGGGGCCCGGTACGTTTGCAGTGGTCAGCTGAGGTGGACAGGGCTTTTAGTCACCTGAGGGCTCTGTTTACCTCGGCTCCCGTGCTGGCCCATCCGGATCCCTCTTTGGCGTTCATAGTGGAGGTGGACGTGTCCGAGGCTGGGATAGGAGCTGTGCTCTCTCAGCGCTCGGGTACGCCACAAAAGCTCCGCCCCTGTGCCTTCTTCTCGAAAGAAGCTCAGCCTCGCTGAGCAAAACTATGACGTGAGGGACTGGGAGCTGTTGGCTGTCGTAAAGGCCTTGAAGGCGTGGAGACATTGGCTTGAGGGGGCTAGGCACCGTTTTCTCATCTGGACTGACCATCGCAATCTGGAGTACATCCAGGCAGCGAGGAGACTGAACCCTCGCCAGGCAAGGTGGGCCATGTTGTTCACCCATTTTGTGTTCACCCTTTCCTGTAGACCAGGCTCCCAGAACGTGAAGGCAAACGCATTGTCCCGGCTGTATGACACAGAGGAGCGGCCCATGGCTCACACTCCCATACTCCTCACCTCCTGCCTGGTTACGCCGGTAGTGTGGGAGCTGGACACTGACATTGAGCAGGTGTTACGTGCAGAGCCCGCTCCCGTCCAGTATCTTACTGGGTGTCTGTACGTCCCGTCTGCTGTTCATGACCGGTTGATCTATTGGGCCCACACGTCACCCTCCTCTGGACATCCTGCGATTGGTCAGACAGTGAGCTGTTTGAGCAGGAGGTACTAGTGGCCCACATTGGCTAAGGACATGAGGGTTCATGTTTCCTCCTGCTCGGTGTGCGCCCAGTGTAAGGCTTCTAGGCACAGCCCAGAGGGAAGCTACACCCCTTTCCCATTCCACAGCGGCCTTGGTCGCACCTGTCGGTGGATTTTCTTACCGATCTTCCCCCCCTCACAGGGTAACACCGCGATCCTGGTCATTGTGGATCGGTTCTCTAAGTCCTGTCGTCTCCTCCCTCTGCCCGGTCTCCCTATGGCCCTACAGACTGTGGAGGCTTTGTTTACACACGTCTTCAAGCACTACGGGGTGCCTGAGGATATAGTGTCTGATCGAGGTCCCCAGTTCACGTCTAGGGTCTGGAGGGCGTTCATGGAACGTCTGGGGTCTCGATCAGCCTTACTTCAGGGTTTCACCCCGAGAGTAATGGGCAGGTGGAGAGAGTAAACCAGGATGTGGGCAGGTTTCCTAATAATTCATCATCTTAACCGAGCTTACTGCATCTTGGGCAGGAAGTCTTGATATAAAGGATCTATACATAATCATACTTGAGACACATCAGGTGATACAGGTTCCTTGTAAGTGGGATAGTCATACTTCTAAAGGAAACATACCCAAAGCCCTTTTCTTGTAATCTTATCATTTTGACATGTTGCACTGACATATGTTCTGTACTGACTGTCCATGTGACCTCAACTAGTCATCAGAATATGGAACCTGTTGTTTAACAAATCTGCTAGGTCCTTCAAAAAGTTGGTGCTGGCTTATCAGCTCAATATTCGGAACTAAAAAATGTACTTCAATCTACTACAATTTTGGACACAGTTCCACAGATTATTGTTTTAGCTTCTTATATCACTGGCGTTAAAACCTGTTGAGTGTAGGGGGCAGTATTTGGATTTTTGGATGAAAAACGTACCCAAATTGAACTGCCTATTTCTCAGGCCCAGAATCTAGAATATGCATATAATTGTAAAATTTGGATAGAAAACACTCTAAAGTTTCCAAAACTGTCAAAATATTGTCTGTGAGTATAACAGAACTGATATTGCAGGCGAAAACCTGAGGAAAATTCAACCAGGAAGTGGCCTCTATTTTGAAAGCTCCATGTTCCATTGAATGCCTTCCCTCCATTTAAAGGGATATCAACCAGATTCCTTTTCCTACGGCTTCCCCATGTTGTGAACAGTCTTTAGACATAGTTTCATGATTTTATTTAGAAAAATGAGCGAGAAATATCACATTGGGTCAGTGTATAGCTGGGTGTTCCCAGAATTTTGCTTGCGCAACAGTTTGGTACAGCCATTGTGTCTCTCTCTCCTTTTGACGAAGCTAAAGTCCCGGTTGATATATTATCGATTATATATTGACAAAACAACATGAGGGTTGTGGATAAAAAACATTTGACATGTTTCTGTGGACATTACGGATACTATTTGGAATTTGTCTGCGATGTCGTGACCGCTCGCGCCTGTGGATTTCTGAACATAACGCACCAAACAAATGGAGGTATTTTGGATATAAAAACCATCTTTATGGAACAAAAGGAACTTTTATTATGTAACTGGGAGTCTTGTGAGTGTAAACATCCGAAGATCATCAAAGGTAAGCAATTTAATGTATTGCTTTTCTGACTTTCGTGACCAATCTACTTGGCGGCTAGCTGTTTGTAATATTTTGTCTACTGAGAGAGATGTTCTTACATACACATGGATAGCTTTCGCCGAAAAGCTTTATTGAAATCTGACACGCCAGGTGGATTAACAACAAGCTAAACTTTGTTTTGCTATATTGCACTTGTGATTTCATGAAAATTAAATATTTTTAGTAATTTAATTTGAATTTGGCGCACTGCAATCCAGCTGATGTTGACGTAAATGATCCCGCTAACGGGATGGGTGCATCAAAAAGTTAACCAAACAATAAAAATCCATAATAATCATTGGAAATGGTAAAAAATGTATCTTATTCAATTATACATACCTCCACATGTCCCACTGTGTCCATTACAGCCTGTTTGAGTTCAGTGAGTACCACTACATTTTCCCCTGGTGGCTTATCTATTTGTCCACAGGAAGATTATCTCTAACCTAAACACCAGTTGGCAGCCTCTAATATAATCAGTCCCAAGGCACAATCCCTCTTTTCATCATGTGACATTGTATCGAAACATTTACTTCTACAAATTATAAAAATATTGCATTATTAGAGTGCTATCTGAAAGCCACTAATATCACCATCCACTTGGTTACTTTCACCAGTCTCCATGTCTGTTTCATTCAACTAGGACCCTTTCTTCCTAATAGGAAGACCCTCTCAATCACTACTGCTAATACACACGGATCACTCTCAAACAATGTTCTGCTTTTACCCCTATTGTAAGGTTAAAAAACAAAACAGACATGATACATTTCTCCTTATTGGAAGCCACTGTTTTCATTTTAGCCTACCCTAACAATGTTACTCTATATATTTATTACCAATTTCTGTTGGATATTCACTTTCTGCTTCACACTTATTAAATGTCTATTATTTTGAGATGTATACGTATGTAATGCGCCGAAATGATAAAATACATCGGCCAATTCAGAAGGGGAGAGATAAACACTATAACTGGGCTGGCACTGTCTATCAGTCCACTGTAGATGGAGTGCTCTGTCCATAATAAGTTTGGCACCGGAGACAGGATAGACTGGGCCTTAAGTTTAGTTAACAAAACTCAGCTCACACAGAACTGGTTTGAGAATTCACTCAGACTCGCACCTCTTTCACATCACACAGAATCCCTATATACTGTTATAAACCGTAGGTATTCACACCACTCCATGTGCATCTTCAACGATTCCCTGTCGTTACATCCTATGCACCATATGTACCTTCAAAGGTTCTTGCCGCTATTTCCTATACATATAAAACGACACCCCATGCTCAATAACACCTTGTGCTATTACTAGTAGTCCCAGAGTACGATGGGTGGTGGTGGACGGAACCCATTGACAACATTATATATCGAAACATAGAGTTGAAGTCGGAAGATTACATACACCTTAGTCAAATACATTTAAACTCAGTTCACGTTTCCTGACATTTAATCCTAGTAAAAATCCCCTGTCTTAGGTCAGTTAGGATCACCACTTTATTTTAAGGAATGTGAAATGTCAGAATAATAGTAGAGAGAATGATTTATTTCAGCGTTTATTTTTTTTATCACATAAAAATTCAGTTACACCAGCTTTGTCAGGAGGAATGGGACAAATTTCACGCAACTTATTGTTGGAAGCTTGTGGGAGGCTACCCAAAACGATTGACCCAAGTTAAACAATTTAAAGGCAACGCTATCAAATACTAATTGAGTGTATGTAAACGTCTGACCCACTGGAATTGTGATACAGTGAATTATAAGTGAAATAATCTGTCTGTAAACAATTGTTGGAAAAATTACTTATGTCATGCACAAAGAAGATGTCCGAACCGACTTGCCAAAACTATATTTGGTTATCAAGAAATGTAATGACTCCAACCTAAATGTATGTAAACTACCGACTTCAACCGTACCTGTATTAATAACCGATAAAGAAAATCACCTGTTTCTATCTGTGTGAAACAGTTTGTGCACTTTATCAGATTTTTCCAGAAGAGTTTGAGACACTTTGCTTGTGTGCGCAACATAAAGTACGTCTATACACTTCAGTTTCTCTGTAGTAAAATAATGTTGACATGCTGCTCCCCACCCAGTGCTGCTCTGTGCTCTGGAACAGAATTAACCCTTTCACATGTCTGATCTCTCTTCATTCATGATACATTCTTGATACAAAAGTGTCAATCAGAAATGTTAGTTAAGGAGTTACTGCAGATGTATTGAAGGTTTTCTAAAGACATCGACTACAATAGAATTCACAGGGGATGAACAAATACAGTCCGTCTAGCTAGATTTGATCCTCATTTAACCTTTCACTGCAGTAGACTAAATCAGGGTCACACACAGTGTTGTTAGTCTTCAACAAATCTACTTTGAAACAAAAGTCTACACCTCACGCACATGGTTCTGGGCTTAATAAAAGACACCCGTACCATGTCAGATGTAGAGTTAAAATGTAATACATTGAGTTTGAACCCCGATATTACACTTTATATACATCACAGAAGACTGAAATATAACAAAACGGTTTGACATAGCAACACTGGGTCTTCGACTGTTTAAAAAAAAAAGTTGACTAATTATGAACATATGAAACATCCATAACATTCCACCCAGGCAGGAAAGGGCTACATGAGCAGGAAACATCAAGATTATGCCATTAAACATACTCACTTTCACTTCAAAAACAGGTCCTACAAAAAAATGTGGATTGTCTTTTGTTAAAGGCAATGCTTGATCATAACTGACAATACCTAAATTGTGGCGATAATGCAACATTTGACCAATTAGTACTTATAGAGTTGTTGACAATGTATCCATAAAAAATGAATATCTATGACTATCTCTATTCATGAATGAGAGCAGAGTTTTAACCCCAAATATCTTTGATAAAATGTTTATACAGAGTAATAAAATAAATAAAAACAAGCAATGTTTGTGAGCGCTATCGGGAAAGACAGGATCAGTTAGCAATGTTTGTGAGCGCTATCGGGAAAGACAGGATCAGTTCAGTGGGGGATATGAGTTTGTATCTGTAATGCCATTAAGAAATCCACTAAGAGGGAGAAACAATCAAATAATATACCCAAATAAGAACAACTATATATATCCAACAACAAAACAATATATTTAATGAATTTAAATGCTTGTGATTATCTTGGAAAAAGAGCCGTATCAGACCAGGGCTCAATATATTTGTGTTTCTGTCAAATACGTTAGCTGCACTTGATTGAGCTCGCCTGATGCAACGGAAGCAATGGAATAGTCCCAAATGTACAGACCCCGCCGATCTGGCACTACATACCTGCTCAATCAAACACCCAAAGCATTTTGAAACAAAACAACAACTATGTGAACCCAGGTCTGTCCTGTATGAGTTTGATTATTTCTATCTCGTCTTTTCCTCTACCTTCTGGTGGACATCAGGAATGAATATCGGCTGGCCATGACCCCCATCCTGTCGTCTATGCTGCATCTGGCCTGCCATCACCTGAGCTTCGTGACCAAAGGATCCTTCATCATCACCCTGGTGGAGATCCCTCGCCTTATCCTCACCTACATCCACAATCAGCTGCAAGGGAAAGTAGTTCCTTTATCATATTAACTGTCTTAGATCCACAGCCAGTATGTCCTTTATCGTCCTCATCTACAACCTGCTCTAAGACTGAGTATGTCCATCAACACATTCACTTATACAGTATGAACACACAGCTTTAAGGCTGAGTATGTCCTTCAACACATTCACTTATACAGTATGGACACACAGCTTTAAGGCAGAGTAAGTCCTTTGTCACATTCCCCAAAATCCACAACCAGTTACAACTTTATTTAGTGGAGACACTTTTTTTTGCCAGAATTTCTGGTGACCACACCACACCACAAATCTGAGACAACCTTAAAGTCAATACATTTAGATTTTTACATGAACAAATAACCTTAAATGTATTATATTTTCATCTCTCTTATCAAAATTAAGAGAACCAATAAATACACTTAATAAAATTGCATTTCCGTCTTTCTTAAAGTTTGTATATCGTCCCATAATATAATCTGTACTCTTGTTTGTCTCCCCCTATTGCCAAAATAATATGTTTATACAGTTGAAGTCAGAAGTTTACATACACTTAGGTTGGAGTCATTAAAACTCGTTTTTCAACAAATCCACAAATGTATTGTTAACAAACTATAGTTTGTAAGTGCATGACACAAGTAATTTTTCCAACAATTGTTTACAGACAGATTATTTCACTTATAAATCACTGTATCACAATTACAGTGGGTCAGAAGTTTACATACACTTAAGTTGACTGTGCCTTTAAAAGGCTTGGAAAATTCCAGAAAATTATGTCATGGCTTTAGAAACTTCTGATAAGCTAATTGACATAATTTGAGTCAATTGGAGATGTTCCTGTAGATGTATTTCAAGGCCCACCTTCAAACTCAGGGCCTCTTTGCTTGACATCATGGGAAAATCAAAAGATATCAGCCAAGACCTCAGAAAAACCATTGCAGACATCCACTAGTCTGGTTCATCCTTGGGAGCAATTTCCAAACGCCTGAAGGTACCACGTTCATCTCTACAAACAATAGTATGCAAGCATAAACACCATGGGACCAGGCAGCCGTCATACCGCTCAGGAAGGAGACGCGTTCAGTCTCCTAGAGATGAACGTACTTTGGTGCGAAAAGTACAAATCAATCCCAGAACAGCAGCAAAGGACCTTGTGAAGATGCTGGAGGAAACGGGTACAAAAGTATCTATATTCACAGTAAACCGAGTCCTATATCGACATAACCTGAAAGGCCGCTCAGCAAGGAAGAAGCCACTGCTCCAAAACCACCAATTAAAAAACAGACTACGGTTTGCAACTGCACATCGAGACAAAGATTGTACCTTTTGGGGAAATGTCCTCTAGTCTGATGAAACAAAAATAGAACGGTTTGGCTACAATAGCCATCATTGTTTGGAGGAGAAAGGGGAGGCTTGCAATCTGAAGAACACCATCCCAACTGTGAAGCACGGGGGAGGCAGCATCATGTTGTGGGGGTGCTTTGCTGCAGGAGGGACTGGTGCACATCACAAAATAGATGGCATCAAGAGGCAGGAAAATGATGTGGATATATTGAAGCAACATCTCAAGACATCAGTCAGTAAGTTAAAGCTTGATCGCAAATAGGTCTTCCAAATGGACAATGACTCCAAGCATACTTCCAAAGTTGTGCAAAATGGCTTAAGGACAACAAAGTCAAGGTATTGGAGTGGCCATCACAAAGCGCTGACCTCAATCCTATAGAAAATTTGTGGGCAGAACTGAAAAAGCATGTGCGAGCAAGGAGGCCGACAAACCTGACTCAGTTACACCAACTCTGTCAGGAGGAATGGGCCAAAACTCACCCAACTTATTGTGGGAAGCTTGTGGAAGGCTACCCGTAAAGTTTGACCCAAGTTAAACAATTTAAAGGCAATGCTACCAAATACTAATTGAGTGTATGTAAACTTCTGACGCACTGGGAATATGATGAAAGAAATAAAAGCTGAAATAAATCACTACTATTATTCTGACATTTCACATTCTTAAAATACAGTGGTGATCCTAACTGACCTAAGACCGGGAATTTTTACTAGGATTAAATGTCAGGAATTGCGAAACTGAGTTTAAATGTATTTGGTGTATGTAAACTTCTGACTTCAACTGTATTCTGGGTTCTGATCAGGTACGACAGTTGAACTAAACTCACACGGTATTCATAAGTTATATTCTTCAAGAATGAATGGGTATATATAATTTAAAAGTAACAATTGACATAGAAACCGCAGATTGCCCCTTTAATGTACATTGACGAGGGGGTTGCCGAGAATTTGACACTAACTTGCCACAGCTGCCTGCATTTCATATTACAGTACATCTACTGTAATAGTCTCAAAGCAAGTACTGTGTAATAACAGTACTTGAGTATACTGTAAAGTTAATACTACCGTAATCGTAATGAATGAAAAATAATTTACTGTAAATACGAGGGATTGGTTCAAGCAGGCTGGCTGCTAGGTAGTGTTTAGAAATTACAGCATATAATTAATATTTGATGTCTTATAACACTTCTGGAAGCTTCCAAACTGGCAGCGACTACAGGGGAAAGTAAAATGCTCAATCGTTTAAGACTTGCCCCACTCCAACCTGTCCCCTATACATTTTAAATTTTTGGGGAACTATAACACATAGGAGTTAAATTGGTACAGCACTCACCCACAGGTGCACTATAGCCTCTTACAAGGCACACCTGAAAATGTCAATAAGCCAGAAACAAATAAAACATTTGGCACTCCAAACTACACAGCACGGTATTCTGTGGGGTGGAATTACAGTACCATTCAAAATACAGCAATTATTTCCCCACAATTTACAGTATGCTGCAGTAAAACATTTGAGCAGTTTACAATACCCAAAACTGCCATATGAATTAGTTTCACGTTACAGTGTACCTACCTCTGCTTTGTCAAACAGGTGAGCAGAACTTACACATTATCAGTGAAACCAGGAATACGGCTGCGCTCCAGGGCTAACCAGGAGACAACGGATAGTGGGAGGAGATCAAGGGAAACAGTTGCAAAGACTACCGGAATGTTGTCACCAATGGTTACATGGGTGAGTCACGCTTCACGGAACTTCAAAATGAGAAGCAACATGTTTTTTTTAATGGTTTCTGTTGATCATACAGTGATTTATTTGATACACCAACAAATTACATTTCTCTTGTATATACAGTCGGTGATTCTGTTGGATCAATACAAAAAAATAAAACCTGACCTAGAAATCTAGAATTTTCCACACATTTACCGGATTTGATCCGAATGGGGACTGTGCACACTAAGGAGAGCCCTTACGGAGCTGAGGAGTGGCTTCTCATGGTGGACGAGAATGACCAGAGGTATGAGAGAGCGGTCATCATCAAGAACAAACATTCTGGAAGGTTAAAGGTTGTCCATAATGGCTGCTTTGTTGGACTAACATCGTACCCTGAAGACTGAAAATGGTACTTAGAATAATGAGTACATTGAAAACAAAAAAGATTCAAATGAAAATAAAAGCCAACTTGTTCAAAGTATATTTTTGAGTGAATATTCTTGTTACAAAAATTATGGGATTCTATTGATGGGAATATTGACAACAGAAATTAATGAAAGTATTTATTTTTTGGCCAAAACTAGAATCTCTTCCTCTTGAGGATCTCCGGTTTCCAGTTGATTGGGTGGCTTTCCTCGGTCTGAAAGAAATAAAAAATAAAATCTCACCCTAGTCAGAAACAAGAACTTATAAAGTATGTCAAGGAATACTTCAGTTTCATTAGATTAGCAATGTTTTAGTGACTGCCATTTTTCCTGATTGAATAAACATCCACAATGAGGTAGTAAAAAAAAAAAATCAAAATCCACTATTGAATCACATCTAAAAAAAAAAACTAATGTAGATACAGCACGGGATGAAAGTATCTCTTACCGCGGTGTCGTCCTCTTTGTACACCTTGATGGTCTTGTCAGCCTCGGCCGTGATCAGCCTGCTCTCTGAGTTGTCGAACATGCAGGCGAAGATCCCCGATTCGCTGTCCAGCGAGCCAGGTTGCACGGCGGCGTGGATACGCTGGAAGTTGTAGCCCGTCCGCCAGTCCCACAGGTGAATGGTGCCGTTGTCAGCTAACGGAGACAATAAGAAGCTGTTAGGTTTAGCTGTATCCTGGAATGCATTTCAATTACCAGCTGTACCTTGTTAAGAGTTCATTTGTGGAATTTATTTCCTTCTTATTAATGGGTTTGAGCTAATCAGTCGTGTTGTGACAAGGTTGGGGTGGTATACAGAAAATAGACATTTGGTAAAAGACCAAGTCCATATTATGGCAAAAACTTCTCAAATAAGCAAAGAGAAACGTCTATCATTACGTTAAGACATGAAGGTCAATAGAGAAAATGTCAAGAACTTTGAAAGTTTCTTCAAGTGCAGTCGCAAAACCCATCAAGCGCTATGTTAAAATTGGCTCTCATGAGGACCCCACCAAAGCAAAGGAAGACCCAGAGTTACCTCTGCTGCAGAGGTTAAGTTCATTAGAGTTACCAGCATCAGAAATTGGCAATTAACTGCACCTCAGATTGCACCCCAAATGAATGCTTCGGAGTTCAAGTAACAGACACAAACAACATAAACTGTTCCGAGGAGACTGCGTGAGTCAGGCCTTCAAGGTCAAATTGCTGCAAAGAAACCACTACTAAAGGACACCAAGAAGAAGACTTGCTTGCGTCAAGAAACAAGAGCAATGGACATTGGACCAGTACAAATTTGTCCTTTGGTCTCAGGTCCAATTTTGAGATTTTTGGTTCCAACCGCCGTGTCTTTGTGAGACGCAGAGTAAGTGAACGGATGATCTCTGTATGTGTGGTTCCCACCGTGAAGCATGGAAGAGGTGGTGTGATGGTGCTTTGCTGGTGACACGGTCCGATTTATTTAGAATTCAATGCACACTTAACCAGCATGGCTACCACAGCATTCTGATACGCCATCTCATCTGGTTTGTGCTGGTTTGGGACTATCATTTGTTTTTCAACAGCACAGTGACCCAATACACCTCCAGGCTGTGTAAGGGCTATTTGACCAAGAAGGAGAGTGATGGAGTGCTGCATAAGATGACGTGGCCTCTACAATCACCCGACTACATCCCAAACTATTTTAATTGGGTTGAGTTGGACAGCAGAGTGAAGGAAAAGCAGCCAACAAGTACTTAGTATGTGTGGGAACTCCTTCAAAACTTGAAAAACATTCCAGGTGAAGCTGGTTGAGAGAATGCCAAGAGTTTGCAAAGCTGTCCTCAATGGTGGCTACTTTGAATAATCTAGAATATATTTGGATTTGTTTAACACTTTTTTTGGTTACTACATGATTCCATATGTGTTATTTCATAGTGTGACGTCTTCACTATTATTCTACAATGTAGAAAGAAATAATGGAATGTGTAGGTGTCCAAACTTTCGACTGGTACTGTAGATCAAAACATTGGTATAGATATAGGGCTAGGACCTAGACACGGCTGCCTATAGGATGTCCTATTACTTAGCCATTCCAATATCTTCGCTTCCAGCCTCTTCCGCTATCACTTACATTTACATTTAACATTTAAGTCATTTAGCAGACGCTCTTATCCAGAGCGACTTACAAATTGGTGCGTTCACCTTATGACATCCAGTGGAGCAGCCACTTTACAATAGTGCATCTAAATCTTTTAAGGGGGGGGGGGGATTACTTTATCCTATCCTAGGTATTCCTTAAAGAGGTGGGGTTTCAGGTGTCTCCGGAAGGTGGTGATTGACTCCGCTGTCCTGGCGTCGTGAGGGAGTTTGTTGTTTTTTGTTTGTTGCCCATCTTTAGTAATGCGCCTTCAAAGCAACAAAGCCATTCAATGTACTATGACTAGAAATAATCTGACCCAATCATCATGACAGAGGCTCAAAACTGTCTATTTCAATAGCAACATATCTACAAGGCCCAGTTGGAAAAAGCAACGGGCGTTTTCATACCTCCCGATACCAGCACGCCGTCCGAGTTGACTGCCATTGCGTTGATGATGGCGTTGTGTCCAGAGAGGTTCTGGATGAAGTTGCCGTCGGGGAACGTCCACTGTTTGATGTTGTCGGCAGAGCCAGAGGCTAAGGTATACCTGTAATGTGCAGCCAACCAATGTTTCAGTGTCAAAATACAAAATTACAAACGCAGAAATAAAGTGAGCGACCCTATCAGCTATCAATCTTATCATTTACTACAACTAGGTAATATAATTTTTCCAACTTGGGTGTGACATATGCATCAATACTAGCTACGTATGAGGAATTGACATACTGTCTGGGATGTAAGGCCAGTGCTCTGACAGACTTCTTGTGGTTGGTGAGAGTGGCTCTGGTCTTCCCAGCTATCAGATCCCATAGTCTGATGGTGGAGTCGTGGCTCCCTGGAACAGAAAAGAGCAGGGTTCAGAAGGTCACGCCGTAGCAAAACGTCTTGAAACGAACAAAACGCTGTGTTCTTATTGGACAAGTTCAAGTGGTATCTCCTATTTTCTACCTACCAGAACATGACCCAGGAGAAAAGGTCAAAATTCTGATTTCTCTTCGCGCCAGCTCATAATAGAACATAACAATATAATAAGCCATTGATGGTACTTTGCAGCGAGTCAACTAGCCAATATATGAACACAGCTTGGCCAAGCAGTTGTAACGTATCCGTCCGTACCTGTGATGATCTGAGGTTCAGCGGCCTGGCATCTGACTGTGGCCACTGTGTTGGTGTGTCCGGACAGGGTGTGCACGTTGGCTTTGCTCCTGATATCCCACACCTGTAGACGCACAGATTTCATATTGAAGTCCCAATACAATCCAAAATGTTCCACTAAAAATAACGTTTTTGAAAGTCAAGACAACTAGTCATTAGCAACACTTACCCTGGCCGTGGCATCTCGACTGCATGTGACCAGCACGTCGATGGTTGGGTGCAGGTCCAAGTCGTACACGGCGCTGAGGTGGCCGTGGTAGTGCCTGATCACCTAAAAACAGCAATCATAATTGGAAAAACATTGACATTGAAACACATGTAGTAGAGCAGAAATGAGTGGGCGTAACTATACTAAATACTTAACTAAATAATAATGGACCTACAGTCCATTCAAACACAAAATATAAAGTAAAGAAGAAATGAAAGGGTACTAGTACAGCACCTTGTTGTACTCCAGATCCCAGCACTTGACCTGCTTGTCCTCACCGCAGGAGAACAGGTAGGGACTCCGGGTGCTCACGGCCACGCCGCGCACCGTGCTGATGTGTCCCGTAAGGGAAAGCTTTAGCTTCCCACTGGCCAGGTCCCAGATCTGTCAGGAGAAGAAGAAACAATGGGGATTTGACATCACGATCAAACTTATAGCTGATCTATTATGAGATACATGACTAAATGCCACCATTTGACAGACATTTAATAGATCAAATGGGTGCCCCAATACCCTTGTCACTTATTATTCTCATATCACGAGTGATGATAGTGGTAAAAACGCAGCCCCTCATCCCCCCTGTCAATCACACACACTGATTAAACAAAGGACTTAATCTTCCTTTAAAGCTGCAATATGTAACTTTTTGGGCGACCCGACCAAATGCACTTAGAAAAACACGTTATAGATTTTTCATTGAAAGCAAGTTGAAGCAGTATATCTATTCTATGTGCGCCATTTCTATGCTTCCCGTTCCTAAGTTTCCTTTTTGCGTCTTTTACTTTTGTACACCCGCTTCAAACAGCCGTTTCGAAGCTATAGATCTCCCGGTCTCTCTCTGTACTCACCTTAATGGTTCTGTCGCCAGCACCGGTCACAAACCACTGGTTGCCGGGCTCTACGGCAATGGACCTCACCCAGCCAAGATGACCACTGATGACCTGGAAGGGATAAAGCAAACCTCTATCAGCTACCACACAAAACAGGGGGCAAGTCAATACCCCCGAAGGCATCTGAAACGCATAGGCCCTACATAAAGATATTCTAAGATTATGGTAGTACGTTTGAAGGACTAGGCACAGTTCCTTACAAAACATCAACCTTTGGTAAGTGTGCCAAGTGCTTTGATAAAGTGTGTGCACTGTAGAGCAAGTAAGTGTATTCAGATGCTCTTGACGTGACAAAATAATGTCCTTACCCGAAACAACTTCCACGGCGCGTGCCACTGGGGCTTGGGCATAGTGGGGGCTTTTCTGGCAATGAGGGAAGAGTTTTTGGTGCCGCCTCCTTCCAAAAGAGACTAGAAAGAATACATAGAATGATCATTCGAAGTGGTAGCATTAGATCATACAAGGCTGTTGTCACATTAGTGGAATGTTGGTGCAGAAATACATGTGAAGTGTTAGCAGACACAAAAAGGTGTGTAGGACTAATAATACGTATCGGAGAGCGTTTAGCCACCATAGCGTGTGAGTGAGGAGCGTGAGACCTCTCTGCCCCCACTGCGTGTCTGTGGATGTCCCCAACACTGGCTGCTGTGCGACTGGCGTCCAGCCTGCAATTACACAAAAAAACTAAATGGATGCTGGATACCTCAAACAAAGTACACTCATACGATAGGCAACCCCGATTGGGGTCTCGTGTTGACTGGATACAATAACCCTTTACTTATTTCTCTAAAATCTGGGGGTCTGTACAGACGGTTGTAGTGCTATAGAATCATAGAAGAATTGTGTCAAACAGATGAATGTCTGACGTGAACTATCGAATTATGTTTGTTCTAGTGTCTTTTCACTTCAACAAATCTACCGGGCATCATCTGAAGTAAGTACCTGGCTTGTGATGGTGGCAGGGCAAGAGCCATGGCATTAACTCCCCCCTCACTGGGGTTCCTATGTATCTGAGTGCCCGCCGTCAGAGCCACCCCTGAGGATGACAATACACAGCATTATAAAAGTGATTTAACGCCCCCGAGGGCACAATATGAATGAATGTGGTTTTACTTGCAACAGTAGCATTGGTATTGAGGTTATACCAGAGGGAGGGGTTCTCCAAGTCTGGTCCTGGAGAGATAATGGGTGTGAAGGTTTTGGTTCCTGGCCAATCATTTAACACACCAGATTCAAATAAATCCTGATCTTCAGCCATGATTTGCTGAATCAGGTGTGTTAGGATAGGGCTGGAACGAAAGCCTGCACCCCAAGAACCTCTCCAGGACCAGAGTAAGGGATCCCTGGGTAAGACTGTTGTAATTACCAGGTCCTGAGGGGTATGCGTTGGTCCCAGTGATCAAGTACTCTGGATCATCACCTGGAAGACCAGAGAGTTGTAATGAGAAATACTTGGAAGTATTGACTTGTAATAGTGCTCATTCGTTTCCCGTTAAAACAATACTTATTTGTCAATGATTGACGTTGACGTGACGGCATTCTTACCGGGTTGGAGATAGTTCTGATTGGCAGGCATGTTGGATCCCAGTGGTCTGTCCTTGCCCTCTTTCAGAATGGGCATGTGTAGAACAGCACTGTAGTCTGCCCTTAGCTTCGCTGCCATCTTCACCTTGTGACTACGAAGGGAAACCCTAGTTAACTCAATTGAACACATCAGGCTGAAAGTAGGGCGGGGCGATACGGCCTAAAAAAATGATGTCTTGATCTTTTCAAACGTATAGGCGATTCACAATATACAGTACCAGTCAAACGTTTGGACACCTACTCATTCAAGGGTTTTTCTTTATTTTGTACTATTTTCTACATTGTAGAATGATAGTGAAGACATTCAAACTATGGAATAACATATGGAAACATGTAGTAACCAAAAAAAGTGTTGAATCAAAATATATTTTATATTTGAGATTCTTCAAAGTAGCCACCCTTTGCCTTGATGACAGCTTTGCACACTAGGCATTCTCTCAACCAGTTTCATGAAGAATGTTCCCACATATGCTGAGCACTTGTTGGCTGCTTTCACTCTGCGGGCCAACTCACACCAAACCATTTCAACTGGGTTGAGGCCAGGTCATCTGATGCAGCACTCCCAACACTCTGGAGTGTTTGGTCAAATTGTCCTTATACAGCCTGGATGTGTGTTTAGACTCATTGTCGAAAAACAAAACGATAGTTCCTCTAAGCCCAAACCAGATGGGACGGCGTATCGCCACAGAATGCTGTGGTAGCCATGCTGGTTAACTGTTCCATGAATTCTAAATAAATCAGACCGTGTCACCAGCAAAGCACCCCCACACCTCCTCCATGCATGGAACCACACATTGGGAGATCATCCGTTCACTTACACCACGTCTCACAAAGAGATGGTGGTTGGAACCAAAAATCTCTAATTTGGACTCATCAGACCAAAGGACAGATTTCCACCGGTCTAATGTCCATTGCCTTGCGTTTCTTGGCCCAAGCAAGGCTCTTCTTATTGGTGCCCTTCAGTAGTGGTTTCTTTGCAGCAATTCGACCTTGAAGGCCTTATTCACCTGATGTGACTGTTACATGAACTCAGCGAAAAAAATTGGCTGCAATTTCTAAGGCTGGTAAATCTGGATCTTCCTTTCCTGTGGCTGTCCTCATGAGAGCCAGTTTCAGCGTAACGCTTAATGGTTTTTGCGACTGCACTTGAAAAAAACTTTCATTCACATTTCTTGAAATCAAGGCAAAGGGTGGCTACTTTGAAGAATCAAATATAAAATGTATTTTGATTTGTTTAACACTTTTTTGGTAACTATACGATTCCATGTGTTATTTCATAGTTTGTCTTCACTATTTTTATTTATTTCACCTTTATTTAACCAGGTAGGCTAATTGAGAACAAGTTATCATTTACAACTGCGACCTGGCCAAGATAAAAGCATAGCAGTGTGAACAGACAACAGTTACACATGGAGTAAACAATAAAAAAGTCAATAACACAGTTGAAAAAAGAAAAGAAAAAGAGTCTATATACATTGTGTGCAAAAGGCATGAGGAGGTAGGTGAATAATTACAATTTAGCAGATTAACACTGGAGTGAAATGATCAGATGGTCATGTGCAGGTAGAGATACTGGTGTGCAAAAGAGCAGAAACGTAAATAAATAAAAACAGTATGGGGATGAGGTAGGTAAATTGGGTGGGCAATTTACCGATGGACTATGTACAGCTGCAGCGATCGGTTAGCTGCTCAGATAGCAGATGTTCAAAGTTGGTGAGGGAGATAAAAGTCTCCAACTTCAACAATTTTTGCAATTTGTTCCAGTCTCAGGAAGCAGAGAACTGGAAGGAAAGGCAGCCAAATGAGGTGTAGGCTCAAGGGATGATCAGTGAGATACACCTGCTGGAGCGCGTGCTACGGGTGGGTGTTGCCATCGTGACCAGTGAACTGAGATAAGGCGGAGCTTTACCTAGCATGGACCTGTATATGACCTGGAGCCAGTGGGTCTGGCGAGTAATATGTGAATGCACCAATTTGTAAGTCGCTCTGGATAAGAGCGTCTGCTAAATGACTTAAATGTAATGTATATGTAGCGAGGGCCAGCCGACTAGAGCATACAGGTCGCAGTGGTGGGTGGTATAAGGTGCTTTAGTAACAAAACGGATGACACTGTGATAAACTGCATCCAGTTTGCTGAGTAGAGTATTGGAAGCTATTTTGTAGATGACATCGCCGAAGTCGAGGATCGGTAGGATAGTCAGTTTTACTAGGGTAAGTATGGCGGCGTGAGTGAAGGAGGCTTTGTTGCGAAATAGAAAGCTATGATTCTACAATGTAGAAAATATTAAAAATAAAGAATCCTGGAATGAGTAAGTGTCAAATTTTGACTGGTAATGTACCTTCACTAAAAATGACCAACCTCTTGTAGCAGGCATTTTGGAAAATAAACACCGGTTTCATAAACAATCTCAAGCACAAGCCCACATGCTAGTGACTAGCCAGCTATTCTTTGTATTTATGGTCTAGCCAACTTGGATCTATTTGCTAGCCAACAAAGTAGAAAAGTTTAATTGTTATGAACTCACCCTCCTGCACATCTCCAACTGTTTGAACAGCATGCTAGCCTGTCCACATTGTTCAATTGTTCAGATTGTTCAAATCAAGTGGCCTACCTTATTTCTCAGAACGAGTTACCATTATATAAAAGCTCCTTGTACATGTATAAAACAAACCGGACAGCTCGTGTATCAGTCTGTGGCTAAAATGCTGCTAGCAGTACATGGTCCTGCAATGTTGCGTGTGACAGAATCTGAGTATTCATTTTCCAGAATCAATGTCCATCGACATTCCCATTTTAGTAGGGTCTGTTCTTCACACAACAGTAGAGACATAGAAAAGGTAGTTAGGAAGTTCTCCCCTATAACAGTAAGATAATGTCTCAATGTGTTTCAGTGCGCGTGGGGGAGGGGCTTGGTGCGTGTGGGGGAGGGGCTTGGTGCGTGTGGGGGAGGGGCTTGGTGCGCGTGGGGGAGGGGCTTGGTGCGCGTGGGGGAGGGGCTTGGTGCGCGTGGGGGAGGGGCTTGGTGCGCGTGGGGGAGGGGCTTGGTGCGTGTGGGTAAATGAGGTGCACCGTCTAAGCAAAAGGAGAGAAGGCGACAAGACCAAAAGACAACATGAGAGAAAGTGGACATAAACGCTAACAACAAAAAAAATAGATTGCGATACAGGCATTTGGAATATCATACTAAAACATATATTCAACTGAATTAGATATCGCCCAGCCCTACCTTAAACCTTAGTCATTTCAGAGAATGAGCCTCTGTCCTGAACATAACCCAAATAGATTCTGACCCTATGCTTGCTTACAGCTGCACTGGGATCTTACAGTCTTCATGTTTAGATTAAGACACAGGAGTGCGAGATATGGCCCGGAAAACGTACCTCAATCCAGGGATGAGAAATGCGTTGTACTCTGATTTGTCTCATTATCCCAACTGTTACACAGAGAAGTTTGAACGACTGCTAGTTTCTCCAGAAAACTGCATTTTCCATCCTCATGATAGGTAGCAGAAGCCACAGCAGCCATTTTGGAAGGGCAGTGTCAGCCAATCAGCTCCTTTGTTGTTCAATGTGATGTGCCATTCCACAACGGCTGCTGTGGCTACTGCTAGCTAGCATGAAGATGAATGGGTCAGTTTACTTAAAAATGTGCCATTCAATCTTCGATGTAACTGAGTATAATTCACATACTTACACCCCAAGACACACACACTTGTTTTCACTAATTCTCCTATGCTCACACAGTGGACTATCCACACACAGACTATGTATGCCCCCACACACACATTAATAATATAATATAATATACACATTAAATGCACACACATGCATACTGAAACCACAGTTCCACACCCCATTCACTGCTGCTACTGTCTGTCTTTCATTTTGCCTAGTCCTTACCTATATGTACATAGCTACCTCAATCACCATTCGACTCGGTACTGGTACTACTGTTTATAGCCATGTCATTTTTGTATTTGTTATTCACAGTTTATTAATTCCTCGAGCTACAAATATATATATATATATTTTTTAAATAGTACATTTTTTCTCTACAGTTTGGAAAGGGACCTGTAAGTAAGCATTTCACCACACCAGTTTACGAAGCACTTGACAAATAACGGGACACTTCCTTCGGAGTACAACGCATTTCTCATCCCTGGAGGAAAGTAGATTCCCCGAGCCTTATCTCGCGCCGGGTACCGGTGTCTTAATTTAAACAGGAAGCCTGTCCGACCCCAGTGCGGCTGTTAGCAAGTGTAGGGTCGTTAATTATTATGTCTATGCTGATCAGACAGACTGGACCCACACACAGCGTCTCTTTCTCTCACTCAATGACAGCATATTGTTATACAAAACATGAGTACCTTGTTTCATCCAAGGAGACTGGTTTGGCATGGTCAGCAACAAACATATCATGAGTCCTCTTGAGGGACCTGAACACGAGCGTGTGCACAGAGTGCTTCTGCACATCCTGAAAAATGAAATACACGGACATATTACTTTCGACAAAAACTATATTTTCTTTGCTCGCTAATTGTCAACTACTGTAGCTACTAATTCGTGACGCGAGCTACTGTAGTTAGCCATGTGCCGTTAACGTACATCTCAACTCCACGATACCACATTCGCGGATGTAAGTGCAAATAACGTTGCACAGTTGATCTAGCTAATATACATTTTCCAAATGGAGTTATTTCAAGCGTATTTCAAATGGGCTAAGTATAACTTAACGTTGCTTGCTAGTTATCACGTTAGCTTATGCGCCACTAGCTACACCTGTTGTAATTTCAGTTTTACTGACAAAAATATGCACGAAAGAGCACATACCTCAGTCATTTCTGATGATACTTAGCCAGTTAGCTTGGCAATCTGTAAAAACCTTCGATAAAACAGATGTATAAATTAGCTAGACACCGCTTGCTAAACAAACGTACAAATGCTGTTCAGATGCACCGGATGCAAACCATCAGTTCACGTGTTAATTTCCGGGTCAAATATTCCCCCTTACGACTATCGCCATCATCTGGCCTCATCTAGTAACTTTTATGATACAAGTAAACTTAGCAAAAAAGAAACGTCCTCTCACTGTAAACTGCGTTTATTTTCAGCAAACTTATTTAACTTAACATGTGTAAATATGTGTATGAACATAACAAGATTCAACAACTGAGACATAAACCGAACAAGTTTCACAGACATGTGACTAACAGAAATTGAATAATATGTCCCTGAACAAAGGGAGGGCCAAAATCAAGTGTAACAGTCAGTATCTGGTGTGGCCACCAGCTGCATTAAGTACTGCAGTGCATCTCCTCCTCATGGACAGCACCAGATTTGCCAGTTCTTGCAGTGACATGTTACCACACTCTTCCTCCGGGCACCTGCAAGTCCCCAGACATTTCTGTGGGGAATGGCCTTAGCCCTCACCCGCCGATCCAACAATTCCCAGATGTGCTCTATTGGATTGAGATCCGGGCTCTTTGCTGGCCATGGCAGAACACTGACATTCCTGTCTTGCAGGAAATCACACACAAAACGAGCAGTATGGCTGGTGGCATTGTCATACTGGAGGGTCATGTCAGGATGAGCCTGCAGGAAGGGTACCACATGAGGGACGAGGATGTCTTCCCTGTAACGCACAGAATTGAGATTGTCTGCAATGGCAACAAGCTCAGTCCGATGATGCTATGACACACCACCCCAGACCACGACGGACCCTCTACCTCCAAATCGATCCTGCTCCAGAGTACAGGTCTCGGTGTAACGCTCATTCCGTCAACAATAAACGCGAATCCGACCATCACCCCTGGAGAGACAAAACCGTGACTCATCAGTGAAGAGCACTTTTTGCCAGTCCTGTCTGTTCCAGCGACGGTGGGCTTGTTCCCATAGGCAACATCGTTGCCGGTGATGTCTGGTGAGGACCTGCCTTACAACCGGCCTACAAGCCCTCAGTCCAGCCTCTCTCAGCCTATTGCGGACAGTCTGAGCACTGATGGAGAGATTGTGTGTTCCTGGTGTAACTCGGGCAGTTGACGTTGCCATCCTGTACCTGTCCCGTAAGATGGATGTTCGGATGTACCGATCCTGTGCAAGTGTTGTTACACGTGGTCTGCCACTACGAGGATGATCAGCTGTCCGTCCTGTCTCCCTGTACCGCTGTTTTGGGCGTCTCACAGTACAGACATTGCAATTTATTGCCCTGGCCACATCTGCAGTCCTCATGCCTCCTTGCAGAATGCCCAAGGCACGTTCACGCAGATGAGCAGGGACCCTGGGCGTCTTTCTTTTGGTGTTTTTCAGAGTCCGTATAAGGGCCTCTTTAGTGTCCTAAGTTTTCATAACTGTGAGCTTTTAGTGTCTTAACGAACGTTCCACAGGTGCATGTTCATTAATTGTTTATGGTTAATTGAAAAAGCATGAAAAACAATGTTTAAACTCTTTATAATGAATATCTGTGAAGTTATTTGGATATTTACGAATTATCTTTGAAAGACAGGATCCTGCTGAGTGATGATGTCTTCTGCAGTGTTACTAATAACCATTCAGGCCTTATTTATAGTTTATATAATGATTTTTATTCAAGATAAACAAGCTATGATGACTATCCTGCCAAAACTGCTATTTTCAAGATTCATTTCAAGCTCTAATCACATGTAAAGCCTAGGCCCGTTCATTTTTTTGTGATGCTTTTGGACAGTTCAAAGTTGTTGATTTGGATTTCATCCAGACTTTATGTCCTGAATACGACAACACTGCATTTTGAAAACCTCTGAAAACTACGGCACTAGGACCATGTTTGTCAACTAAAGTATGCTGATTAATATTTAACCACTATCGATTCCAAATTTGGGTTAGGGTCCCCCATTCAAGATGCACATCTGCATTCTGCAATTTTAAACGAGTATTCCGATCACAATCAAGCACCAAACAAAATCTGTTCACATCTCCTGTAGATTCTAGCCTATTTCTGTTTTTTCCCTGCAGGACGATGCATCTTGGAAAACATGAGTAAGCATATTTCTGCAATGAGTATTATCCATTTACTAAACATATTTGACTCAATATGAGTAACTGCCATACAAATATGGAATGTCCGTCAGGGGACTTCTAATCAACCAACATCAATGCTACTATCCCAAAGTGATGAATTCAAGTTTTCCCTGATCCTACTTTCTATCTACTGGATGGAAAAGTGATTGTCAATCGATGACTATTGCAGTAGTGCGTTATGAAATACACTAATTTACTCGTTTTGGCTTTTGGTTGACCCCATAAAAACCCCGATAGGAAAATGTCATGTACGTTGGGTAATATTGACATAAAGAGTGGTCACATAGGGGACCTGCACAATGTACAAACAAAGACAAATAATCACTCACACAGAGCATACATACCAGTCAGCAGAAACCCACGCATCAACCCACACAGACACACACGCCCACTCACATATACAAACGTGCTCACAAACAAGGCCTTTCTGAGATCAATATTAGACGGCAGGGAGAGAGAGAGATCGGGAGAGAGAGAGTATTTTTGGTCATAGTGTCACATCTACCGAATGACATCCAAACATGGTTTTGTCCATATACAGTCTAATAGATCGTGTGACAACAATTACAAATGTTGTTCTCAAAACATGTATGGAGAACATTTGTCTTGATAAGGCCATGCATCAATGGGACAATAACAGTATGGGTTCTAATTCCTGTACTGTTGGTATTGTAGGAAATAAAGGATTGTCTGAGTTGTAGTCATGGCAGATAATATTCAACGTTTTGGTGACTTTAATATTCACATGGAAAAGTCCACAGACCCACTCCAAAAGGCTTTCGGAGCCATCATCAGTGGGTTTTGTCCAACATGTCTCCGGACCTACTCACTGCCACAGTCATACTCTGGACCTAGTTTTGTCCCGTAGAATAAATATTGTGGATCTTAATGTTTTTCCTCATAATCCTGGACTATCGGACCACCATTCTATTACGTTTGCAATCGCAACAAAAAATATGCTCAGACCCCAACCAAGGATCATCAAAAGCCATGCTATAAATTCTCAGGACAACCCAAAGATTCCTAGATGCCCTTCCAGACTCTCTCCACCTACCCAAGGACGTCAGAGTACAAAAATCGGTTAACCACCTAACTAAGAAACTAAATTTAACCTTATGTAATACCCTAGATACAGTCGCACCCTCAAAAACAAAAAACATTTGTCATAAGAAACTAGTTCCCTGGTATACAGAAAATACCCGAGCACTGAAGCAAGCTTGCAGATAATTGGAGCGGAAATGGCGCCACACCAAACTGGAAGTCTTCCGACTAGCTTGGAAAAACAGTACCGTGCAGTATCGAAGGGCCCTCACTGCTGCTCCATCATCCTATTTTTCCAACTAATTGAGGAATAAGAACAATCCAAAATGTATTTTTGATACTGTCGCAAATCTAACTAAAAAGCAGCATTCCCCATGAGAGGATGCTTTTCACTTCAGCAGTGATAAATTCATGAACTTCTTTGATGAAAAGATCATGATCATTAGAAAGAAAATGACAGACTCCTCTTTAAATCTGCGTATTTCTCCAAAGCTCAGTTGTCACTGCCAGGACCAAGGATTAAGGGAGACACATTTTTTAATACTATATCTCTTGACTCTGATGAAAATAGTCTTGGCCTCTAAACCTTCAATCTGCATACTGGACCCTATTCCAACTAAACTACTGAAAGAGCTGCTTCCTGTGCTTGGCTCTCCTATGTTGAATATAATAAACGGCTCCCTATCCACCGGATGTGTACCAAACTCACTAAAAGTGGCAATAATAAAGCCTCTCGTGAAAAAGCCAAACCTCGACCCAGAAAATATGAAAACTATTGGCCTATATCGAATCTCCCATTCCTCACAAAATTGTTTGAAAAGCTGTTGTGCAGAAACTCACTGCCTTCCTGAAGACAAACAATGTATACGAAATGCTTCAGTCTGGTTTTAGACCCCATCATAGCACTGTGACTGCACTCATGAAGGTGCTAAATTACCTTTTAATGGCGTCAGACCAAGGCTCTGCATCTGTCCTCATGCTCCTAGACCTTAGTGGTGCTTTTGATACCATCGATCACCACATTCTTTTGGAGAGATTGGAAACCCAAATTGGTCTACACGGAAAAGTTCTGACCTGGTTTAGATCTTATCTGTCTGGAAAATATGTCAGTTTGTCTCTGTAGATGGTTTGTCTTCTGACAAATCAACTGTACATTTCAGTGTTCCTCAAGGTTCCGTTTTAGGACCACTATTGTTTCACTATATATTTTACCTCTTGGTGATGTCATTCGGAAACATAATGTTTCACTGCTACTCCTAGATTATGCTACTGCAATGCTCTACTTCCCGGGCTACCCGGATAAAGCACTAAATAAACTTCAGTTAGTGCTAAACATGGCTGCCAGAATCTTGACTAGAACCCCAAAATGTTATCATATTATTCCAGTGCTAGCCTCTCTACACTGGCTTCCTGTTAAGGCAAGGGCTGATTTAAAGGTTTTACTGCTAACCTACAAAGCATTACAATGGCTTGCTCCTACCTATCTTTCTGATTTGGTCCTGCCGTACATACCTACACGTACGCTACGGTCACAAGACACAGGCCTACTTACTGTCCCTAGAATTTCTAAGCAAACAGCTGGAGGCAGGGCTTTCTCATAAAGAGTTCAATTTTTATGGAATGGTCTGCCTATCCATGTAAGAGACACAGACTCGGTCTCGACCTTTAAGTCTTTATTGAAGTCTCATCTCTTCAGTAGGCCCTATGATTGAGTGTAGTCTGGTCCGGGGGTGTGAATGTGAACGGAAAGGCACTGGAGCGACAAACCGCCCTTGTTGTCTCTGCCTGGCCGGTTCCTCTCTAACCCTATTCTCTGCCTCTAACCATATTACGGGGGCTAAGTCACTGGCTTACTAGTGTTCTTCCATGCCGTCCCTAGGAGGGGTGCATCACTTGAGTGGGTTGAGTCAATGACATGATCTACCTGGCCAGGTTGGCGCCCCCCTCGGGTTCGTGCCGTGGGGGAGATCTTCGTGGGCTATACTCAGCCTTCTCTCAGGGTAGTAGGTTGGTGGTTGAAGATATCCCTCTAGTGGTATGGGGGCGAATCGCCGGACAGGGCCACAGTGTCTCCCGACCCCTCCTGTCTCAGCCTCCAGCATTTATGCTGCAATAGTTTATGTGTCGGGGGGCTAAGGTCAGTCTGTTATATCTGGAGTATTTCTCCTTTCTTATCCGGTGTCCTGTTTGAATTTAAGTATGCTCTCTCTCTAATTCTCTCTCTCTCTTTTTCTCTCTTTCTCTCTTCTCTCTGAGGACCTGAGCCCTAGAATCATGCCTCAGAACTACCTGGCCTGATGACTCCTTGCTGTCCCCCAGTCCACCTGGTCATGCTGCTGCTCCAGTTTAAACTGTTCTGCCTGCGGCTATGGAACCCTGACCTGTTCTCTAGACGTGCTACCTTGTCCTGGACCTGCTGTTTTGGACTCTCTACCGCACCTGCTGTCTCTAACTCTAAATGATCGGCTATGAAAAGCCAACTGACATTTACTCCTGAAGTGCTGACCTGTTGCACCCTCTACAACAACAGTGATTATTATTATCTGACCCTGCTGGTCATCTATGAATGTTTGAGCATCTTGGCCCTGTTCTGTTATAATCTCCACCAGAGATTTAGGCTGGGTTTCTGTACAGCACTTTGTGACATCGGCTGATGTAAAAAGGGCTTCATAAATACATTTGAGTGATTGATTGATTAATCGACTAAGTCTTATGTTCAGGTAGGTATTTATTTTGTAATAGAACAGCATATAGGACATTTTAATCGTTTTTAATAGTTACATTCTGTTTCAGAACGTTTTCTCCATGCTGAACATGAACCCGGCTTTGGTGGGCACTTTGGTCTTAGAGGCAGGGAAAAACACACATACCCTCTAATACGATAAATTCCTACTTCACATTCCTACCTGATAGCGTTACTTTCTTTCCCGTTGACATATCCTCTCAGAATTCAACCCAGGCTATTTGAATATTGGTTCAAAGGACTTCCAATAGGTGATTTCCAAGAACTTCCCCCAATGTATCAAAATAGCTTCTGCAAATCGGTATCTGGAATAGTTCAAAATAGTTGAATGAAATGAGTTAGGTCTTCCCAGCACAGTGCCTTCTCTTTAAAAGTCTTTCAATGCCGCCACCAACTTGTATGTCATATAAATGTGGGTATCATTTATCATATTTGGTGGTCCTGTGTAGCTCAGTTGGTAGAGCATGGCGCTTGTAACGCCAGGGTAGTGGGTTCGATCCCTGGGACCACCCATATAACATGACTGTAAGGTATAAAAGCGTCTGCTAAATGGCATTTATTATTATTATTATTATATTATTATATTTAGCACAAGTACAAGCGTTACCAGGAATGAATATCAGGAAAAGTACAATAAAGAAATGGGCATGGTCTTTTAAATGCAAGACCCTTGTGTAACCAAGGTGATTCGGTGCCTTGGCCTGAGACTTGAAGACTTGCGTTAGCTCCCGGAACTATTGCCTTTTTAGCTCAGAGAGCTTACACAGTCTTATGGCCTTCAGACCACCCAGGTTCAAACCCTGTCTTAGATCATGTAGTCGGAGCAGTGGTATCTATATTTAGAAAAATACAACATTTATTCATTGGTTACACCAACCAGATAGACACTAGATAAAGTTTGTTCTAACAGAAGGTGCTAGATAGAACAAGTCAAACCAATCTTCCAAGGTCCAACAACAGCGATTTGATCATAGACAATATTTTAGGCAAGAGGACAAACAAACTACATTGATCGAACCAATAAAACACTAGATACAACAAGACAGAGGGCCATTTTTCCAGACACATTTTAGGCCTAAGGTTAGTCCTGGACTACATGTTTGATAGACTCCCCATGTGCTTCTTAGGATTTGGCTTAAAATGTGTCCGGAAGAGTTCTAGCTCAGTCAATATTGCAGTATTTGTTTCAGTAGTGTTTACAGGCCTCCAAACTGTTTGACCCCTCCGGTCTGCTGTCCGTCCCCCGCCGTGATCCTGTTGATGGGGATGATCTTCATGGTCGTCTCCTTCATGGAGTACCAGCGGCTGTGCCACGTGGCCCAGATGATGCCATTGTCGTAGCCTGACTCGCCGGCGTCCTTCTCCGTGTACTTCCCACCTAGGGATGGAAAGACGGAAAGGCAGAGGTGTCAATAAAAGGTTTGTTACAAGTAAGAAAATCACAGTGTTTGGACCGACTCATAAATGTGGCCTTCTTGGAAAGTTAACATTCAAAATGTCAGAGAACTCCCCCCAAAACTAACATTGGTATAGGCTGGTAGTGATTTGCATACATGTATAACTGTAGTATGGTTCATGTTACTTGGAGAATAGTATTCTTTCAACGGAAAAATGCAAGAACGTGCACGTGTCTGTGTGTGAGAGTGTGCACGTGTCTGTGTACGTGCGTGTTCTTACCCTGGTAATATTTCCCGTTGAGGTGGGCGGCGTGGCACCGGTTCATCCACCAACCGGAACCGTCCTGCATAGCACAGTTACCCTGGAACTTGTCGTTGTCCTTGTCGCTGGTACTAAACTGCATGCCGTTGTGAGACGTGTAGAACTTGTCGCTGGGGTCATCTCCGAAGTCAAAGCCGTCGAACGCATCCCCCGCGTCACCGCCAAAGTAGTAGGCGTAGGTCAGGCGGTACATGTCGACTTCCGGCCCCACTTTGAACATGGCGTAGTCGGCATACCTAAAGAAAGAAAATACATTTAATTATTAGCTATTTTTTATGTGTGTGGTTTTATTGAATAAATAAGACAGTGAGAAGAAGACAACAAAAGGTAGGAGCGGTGCAGGTCAGAAAGGCATTGGGTTGGATTTGAACCCATGCCTACTGTGGTGCATATGCCTGTGACCATGACACTAAGCACTAGACCACACAGGTGACAAGTATTAATATAAAATGGATACCCAGCCGCAGGCTGCCCAGTGGCGCGAGCTTACTAGACGAGCTAAATGCCTTTTATGCTCGCTTTGAGGCAAGTAACATTGAATCATGCATGAGAGCACCAGCCAATCCGGATGACTGTGTTATCACGCTCTCACTAGCCAATGTGAGAAAGACCTTTAAACAGGTCAACATTCACAAAGCCGCGGGGCCAGATGTATTACCATTATTATTATTATCATATATTATTATGTGTACTCAAAGCATGCGCGGACACACTGGCAAGTGTCTTCACCGACATTTTCAACCCTGACGAGTCTGTAATACCTACGTACATGTTTCAAGCAGACCGCCATAGTCCCTGTGCCCAAGGAAGTGAAGGTAACCTGCCTAAATGATTACCGCCCCATAGCAATCACATTGGTAGCCATGAAGTGCTTTGAAAGGTTGGTCATGGCTCACATCAACACCATCACCCCAGAAACCCAAGACCCACTCCAATTCACATACCGCCCCAACATATCCACAGATGACTGAATCTCAATCGCACTCCACACTGCCCTTTCCCACCTGGACAAAAGGAACACCTATGTGAGTATTCTGTTTATTGACTACAGCTCAGCATTCAACACCATAGTGCCCACAAAGTTCATCACAAAGCGAAGGAACCTGGGACTAAACGCCTCCCTCTGCAACTGGATCCTGGACTTCCTGACGGGCCGCCCCCAGGTGGTAAGGGTAGGCAACAACACATCTGCCACACTCATCCTCAGCACTGGGGCCCCTCAGGGGTGCATGCTTAGTCCCCTTCTGTACTCCCTGTTCACCCACGACTGCGTGGCCAAATACGACTCCAACACCATCATTAAGTTTGCTGATGACACAACAGTGGTAGGCCTGATAACCGACAACGATGAGACCTCTCCCTCAATGTGAGTAAGACAAAGGAGCTGATCGTGACTACAGGAAAAGGAGAGCCGAACAGGCCCACATTAACATCAACAGGGCTGTAGTGGAGCGAGTTGAGAGTTTCAAATTCCTTGGTGTCCACATCACCAAATAACTTTCATGGTCCAAACACACCAAGACAGTCGTGAAGAAGGCATGACAACACCTTTTCCCCCTCAGGAGACTGAAAAGATTTGGCATGGGTCCCCAGATCCTCAAAAAGTTCTACAGCTGCACCATCGAGAGTATCCTGACCGGTTGAATCACCGCCTGGTATGGCAACTGCTCGGCGTCTGACCGTAAGGTGCTACAGATGGTAGTGCGTACGGCCCGGTAAGTCACTGGGGCCAAGCTTCCTGCCATCCAGGATCTACGTATATAATAGGCGGTGTCAGAGGAAGGCCCAAAAAATTGTCAAAGACTCCAGTCACCCAAGTCATAGACTGTTCTCTGTGCTGCCGCATGGCAAGCGGTACCGGAGCACCAAGTCTAGGACCAAAACAGCTTCTACCCTCAAGCCATCAGACTGCTGAACAATTAATCAAATGGCCACCCGGAATATTTACACTGACACGGCCACCCCCCCTCCCCTTTGTTTTTACACTGCTGCTACTTGCTGTTTATTATCTATGCATAGTCACTTTACCCCTACCTACATGTACAAAATAACTTGACTATAACCTGTACCCCCACACATTGGCTCGGTACTCCCTGTATATAGCCTCGTTATTGTCCTTTTTTATTGTGTTACCTTTCATTTTAATTTTACTATTTTTACTTGAGTTAATTTAGTAAATATTTTCTTAACTCTTTCTTGAACTGCATTGTTGGATATTAAGGGCTTATAAGTAAGCATTTTACCTTAAGGTCTACACCTGTTGTAGCATGTGACAAATAACATGTGATTAATTTTGATTTGAAGAGTGGAAAAACATGCTATTTTAAAGTTAGTCACCTCAACAAGAAAAGGCTTACTGCTGCGTATTTCCACAATTCCTCATTAAAAAAATGGCACTAAATGGCACTAAATATTTCAGCACTAAATATATTAAAGGGGCGAATCCTAACTTGGCCTAAAGTCAAATTTCAACTTAGTCTCCTATTGACATTATGACTAAGTGAAAATTTGGTTTGCTGAAGTTAAGATTTGACCTTAAATATTTCATTAATTTAGTGGAGAGAATTGCGCTAGTAAATGTGTCATATAGGCAAGACCAATGATGCCAAGCCCCCAATAACGTTGAGGGGGAATTGATAATAGCGAAATACAGTATTTATAGCATTTTTAAAGCGTGAAACCTAGACACCACAGAATTGGATTGGTAAGCATCCCGGGGGGTCAAGTTGGTTGCATTGATGTCATTGTAACCTCCTTTGCAACAGGTTGGAGTGACATCATTGGAACCAGTTTACCTGCTGGGATAAGTCTTTGAACTGTTCCCACTATATTTTGAACAGCATTTTCTATTCAGTTTGATGAATGTAGGCCCTAAGCGTGCACTAGTAGTAGGCTTAGTAGAGAACTTAGTAGTACGTACTTCTTGTTGCCCACCCAGTCGGTGAGCTCGATCCTCAGCACGTATGGGATGGAGGACTGGGTGGAGAGCAGGTGCATCTTCTCGTTGCCCAGCCAGAACTCGGTGGTATCATCTGGGCTCAGGTAGCCGAAGCCCTCCTTATACTGGACCCAGTCCTTGTTGAAGTCCACACTGCCATCACGTCTCTGTGGAGATATATGTTGGACGGTTGTTATGATAATAATACAGTATGTGGTTACAACCAGGTTTGGGTCAATACCATTTCACTTTAGTCAATGCGGAAACTGAAATCCCAATTGGAATGTTTACTTCCTGAAATAGAATTGTCCCCAAGCCTGGTTCCAACTTCCAATGGCTCAGTGGGTTGGAGTGTGGTGGGGTTGGGGATTTGAATCCTGCATGAGCCAACCATAATGAACACACGTACCCTCTGCAGGACGGTAAAGCCGCGGCCGAAGCTGTCAATCTCGCAGTAGACCAGGAACTCCTCCTTAGCCTTCAGTGGCTTCACGTAGTACAGACCGCTGGTTTTGGCACCCTTGTTGGCAATATCCTGGCAATCTAATATGAGAAAAACAACATGTCATGATCATGTTGATATGTGTTAATAACAAAGACTACTGTTCCCACAAGGCAATGCGCTATGCACAACGGTTTTGTAGTGTTTTGATTCTGCTTTTAGCCTGTTCCATATGGAAATGAGCTCTGGCTCTATTACCTTGCTGATTATGCTCTTATGATCTTGTGCATTGCTGATTATTGTCCCTTGTCCCTGGTAAAGATCGACTCTGTGGTATTTTATTAACAGCCGTTTTTTGATCATTTAAATTAAAGCTATACCTATTTATGGAAGAATAATTCATAAATGCCAATAAATTATATAATTGAACTAATCTAAAGTGCATCCATATAACTGGATTGATACCCCTTGCCTAAAGAATATCACTTATAAATGCCAACAAATGATATTAACACATTAATTCATTAACCATTGCTAAAGTACATCCAAATAACTGGATTGGGACAAATCGGCTCAGCCTCTATTGACTGATGCCTTTGATTCGCTTCGAACAAACGACGGGTAGAGTGAATTCTCCAGGAGCAGGGTTGAGTAACCTCTGATGAACTGGGGATCGACCTGCAGAACGCTGTTGATTTTACCTTTCCCTGTGGTGGGTTTGATTTCCACAGTATCCTTGCAGGGATCTTTGCATTTCTGATCCAGCTGAATGGACATCTGTTTGAGGTCTAACATCCTCTTCTTGTTGGATTCCAGTGTCCCCTGGAGTTGACTGAGCAAAAGAGGGGAACAGATTGTTTCTCAGGTGTCGCGGATATAAACATAGATTGCGGTTTATATTGTCGGTCAGTGGCTGCATGACTTGACTATCAATGTGTTTTATGTACATAGCATTTGACACCTGTACCCGCAGTCCTGGTATTTCCAGGTAATTCGTCTCCGGCTGGCAAAACCGGTTGAAATGATATGTAATATCAATGACTGGTTTCAACCAGCTTTAGCCGCTGAGAGACATACGAGCATTGGGGTCAATTCCAATTGAATGGCAATCAATTCCAGAAGTCAATTGCTCTCCCAAGGAGAAGTTCCAAGTCCAATTCTAAGTGAATTGAGACCAAATTAGATTCAGATTTTTTTTTTTAAATAAGAAAAGAAAAAGAAGGACTTACTATATTTGCTCCTCCTGTGAGACGATGGTCTTCTCGAAGCGCAGGACATCATCCAGTATGCTGGCTGACCTTTTATAGTGGACGTCTGTGGAACAATCACAATACCTGCTTCAGTTACAGTAACCTACATGAATTACCAGAGTCTATAGTTCTTTTACAATTAGCTTAACACCTGGGTGTCTTCAGTAGGGCAAACTGTAGAAAAACATTTTTCAAAGGAAAACAAAAAATACGTGCTCTTATTGGACGAGTTCAGACAGTATCTCCCGGATTCACTTTGTTTCAAAATGTTTTTTCCCTATTGAACACAACCCTGACAAAGGTTATAGACAAACTGTTTGTGAAGTGATGTAAACTAAATCACATAGCTATGAAAAGCGGAGTGTGCCTCATCGATGTACTTCTTGAAAGTTTCGACTTTTCTGCTACTGACATCCCCACAACCCTGACAAAGGTTATAGACAAACTGTTTGTGAAGTGATGTAAACTAAATCACATAGCTATGAAAAGCGGAGTGTGCCTCATCGATGTACTTCTTAGCACCACATCTAATAGTGTTGATTTTTGTGTTAGCTAGTTTAACACAGTCAAATAGCCCAAGATACAGAAAAGTCAATTACCTCCACCAGACTTCTGATGTTGTGTTGCCGAATCCTTCATATAGGTGACTTTCTCTGTGGCCCCCGTGGTAAGGTTGGTTATTCTATCCAGGATGTCCTCCATTTCATCAAGGTCCTTGTCCACCACCGGCTTGTACTTGTTGAGGTAGTCAGCCACGCCACATGTCGTCGGGCAGTACTTGCCCTACAACAGACACAGAACACGGATGCTTTCATTTTAACACTCTGTGAGAGATGTGTCTGTGTCGCAAAGGACACCCTATCCCCTCTATAGTGCGCTGCCTTTTGACCGGGGCCCTTGGATCTTTGATCAAAAGTAGAGCCCTTTATACGGAACAGAGTGCCATTTGTGACACATATTCACAACATATTGTTATACTGTGACATTGGATGTGTTGCGCATTGGACCTTTTCATTGGATTCAAAGAAACTACAAAATGTTTCATTACATGTGTTCTTAAAGAGGCACCAACAAAATTGGTTGTAATACCCCAGCATCAACTACATATCATATGCGCGTGAGGACTATAATTTAGCAACAACTCAATCTAAATAACAATGTCAATAAGCATACAGGACAAAGAGGATGAAATAGCAAGATGGAGGATTCCTTCCTGTACACACACACCACTTCATGAGTGGAGTAGAGTACCTGGGCGCATCCCATCTACAATCATACTTACAAATCCGTCCCTTGGTGTGCAGTCCTCGGAATAGTCTCCCCTCGTCTGCTGTGGAACAGAAGCAACACAGCACAGTCTGTTATCTTAGTAGATGCTACTGTATCTACTGTTTTTGGAGAACACTGTTTATGAGAGAACACACCTTCGTTTGAAACGGGTTCATTGAAATGTGACACTTACTGCGGAGGAGAGGGAGAATAGCAAAAGAACGCCTGCGGCTGTGGACAAAAGTGAAGGAGCCATGTTGCTCGTCTTTGGTGCACCAGTTGTGGTGTTGTACAGTTGGAGAATGAAGAGCCTCTGGCCCCCGACGGTGTATTTATCTGATCAAGGTCCTCCTTCCTGCAGCAGATAAGGGGTCCGCGTGTAAACAGAACCGGGTCATCAAACTCATGTCCTAGTAGATGACTCAATTTTGGGACAAAATTGTGACTCAAATGTCCTACTTCTCATAATTTCCCAGATGTGACTGGGATTGATTGACAGGTGTGGTGTGGTTCCTTCCACGGCCTTTTTGATCACAGGGAAAGTCGTGGGCAGCAGGCGAACTTCGTTGGGGTCAAAACAACACTGGGTCAATCATGCCATATCATTACCTTGCAAATTCTACTCAAACTAGTATAAAACATATGACAAGATACTGCATTAGATATTATGTTAGAGTGCTATCTAAATAAAATTGTCTACAATTAGTGAGCCCCCTTTAAGTTTCTTTTAGGACCGCAATCACTTCCTCAAGTTACATACAGTCCTCCACCATTTGGCTGTTTCTGTGGCGAGAGTGATACACTATATACACAAAAGTATGTGGACACCCCTTCAAATGAGTGGATCCAGCTATTTCAGACATGCCCGTTGCTGACAGGTGTCGAACACACAGCTATGCAATCTCCATAGACAAACATTGGCAGTGGAATGGCTTTACTGAAGAGCTCAGTGACTTTCAACGTGGCACGGTCATGGGATGCCACCTTTCCTTCATCAAATGTCTGGCCTGCTAGAGCTGCCCCAGGCAACTGTAACCACTGCTATTGTGAAGTGGAAACGTCTAGGAGCAACAACTCAAAGTCGTGTGTGTGTGTGTGTGTGTGTGTGTGTGTGTGTGTGTGTGTGTGTGTGTGTGTGTGTGTGTGTGTGTGTGTGTGTGTGTGTGTGTGTGTGTGTGTGTGTGTGTGTGTGTGTGTGTGTGTGTGTGTGTGGCCACACAAGTTCACAGAACAGGACCACCGAGTGTTGAAGCGCGTAGTGTGTAAAAATCAATGCCAGGTATTGGCTGGAGTGGTGTAAAGCTCGCCGCCATTGGACACTGGAGCATTGGAAACGCTTTCTCTGGAGTGATGAATCACACTTCACCATCTGGCAGTCTGACTTACGAATCAGGGTTTGGCGGATGCCAGGAGAACGCTACCTGCCCCAATGCATAGGGCAAACTTTAAAGTTTGGTGGAGGAGGAATAATGGTCTGGGGCTGTTTTTCATACTTCGGGCTAGGCCCCTTAGTTCCAGTGAAGGGAAATCTTAATGCTACAGCATACAATAACAGTCTAGATGATTCTGTGCTTCCAACTGCATGACAACGCCCGGGTGGACAAAGCATGGTCCATACAGAAGTGGTTTGTCGAGATCGATGTGGAAGAACTTGACTGGCCCCACCGAACACCTTTGGGATGAATTGGAACCCCCGACTGCGTGCCAGGCCTTATCGCCCAACATCGGTGCCCGACCTCACTAATGCTCTTGTGGCATTAGTTATGCTCCAACATTTAGTGGAAAGCCTCCCCAGAATAGCGGAGGATGTTCTAACAGCAAAGTGGGGGACCAACTCCATATTAATGTCAACGATTTTGGAATTAGATGCTCGGCAAGCCAAGCAGGCGCCCACATACTTTTGTTCATGTAGTGTATAAGCTTTGTTTGTAAACAATGCAATTGTAAACAAGGGCTGTATAACCTTAAAACATTGTTAAAACTATCATTTGGACATCATGGATGGCCAGTCCTTTCATCCATAGCTCTGTCTATGAATTTGAATGTGCCTCAGTTACTTTTTACTTTCACTTGAGCAGCTTTTTTAAAATAGTAGTAATTGTACATCTACTTGTAATACAATGTCCTTAAAGTAACAGTACTTCTGCTTGAGTAGGATATTTCAGTACTCTTTCCACCCCAGGGAATGACCCGTTGTCAGTAGTGGGGCGGGCAAATTGGTCCTACTCCAACCGTGGCTGCATTTGTTAGGATAACCACCAGTGGGAGTTGAGCTACCGTGATCTAAGGAACACTGGAGAGGCCATACAATTCAGGTGTAGGGTGAAGTTGCCTCTAGACACTGATCTGGGGTTATTTTAGAATTTTCCACACTAATGGTAAAGGTTAGGATTGGGGGAGGCGAAGCAGATCCTAGACCTGTGTCGAGGGGAAACTTCACCCAGGAGCTACAATGTAAGACAACGTTGTCTATACTATAACAGCCTCAGTTAGGGCCTCAGCTCCTTAAAGACAGTTACAAAAAGATTCCTACAACCCTTCTTTCTGCAGACATAGAAAAATAGGAAGCGTTACCACAAACATGCTTCTTACCGACATTGGAATTATAGGAAGCGTTACCACAAACATGCTTCTTACCGACATTGGAATTATAGGAAGCGTTACCACAAACATGCTTCTTACCGACATTGGAATTATAGGAAGCGTTACCACAAACATGCTTCTTACCGACGTTGAAATTATAGGAAGCGTTACCACAAACATGCTTTTTACCGACGTTGAAAAATAGGAAACATTTTCACAACCATTCTCAGCTTCTTACAGACAGTGAAAAGGAGGAAACGTTCCCACAACCATTAAGAGGCCTGTGAATCACAGTATGACAGAGAAATCTATTTTAACCGGTCAATCTATCCGAATGAGAGTTGTTTAAGCCTATAAAGTGAATCAAACTTAATGAACAAAACACAAATAGTGTTTATGGTACTTCTGAAAAAGGCTTTTATGTTCTGTCGAGACAGAACAACGCAGGCGAAGGCGGCGCTGTCGGTGGTGATGCATGTCAACACAATATTCCCCGCCAATATCTCACTGTCATGAAATGACAGGGCCTTGAATTATAATGTGGGTATTAACTGTGAGTTTCGCTTCGGGCCTGTTGGGCAAACACGTTTCCATGCGTTGATGTTGCGCAAAAAAACAAAGCAGCTTTTTTAAAAGCGCTTAAAAGCTTTTATTCGTCTTCTCGAGACGCTCTCACACCAACAATTAGGCTATTGGGACTTTGTGATTTGAATTGGAGCCTAGCAGAGCACGTAAGGGATAAATAGTTTAGAGAACAGTTGGAATGGAGGCTACTTCCATTGCTGTAGCGCCCCAAAAAGACCTGCCTATGTACATTGCATGCAAATGTCCCCACTCGAAAGTCACAGGGACAATGCAGTATGTTTCAGGTGGGCTTTTTTTTGACGTCAGTGAGTTGTCGTTAAAGCATGCCTACTGGTAAGAGAGCGAAACGATAAGAGGTTACTTTTGTTTCACAGTTAAGGCGAGCTACAGTCAGGACCAAAATGATTGGAACTCCCGATAAAGATGAGCAAAAAAGACACAAATAGAGCTATATTGCATGCTCAACACTTTTGGAAAATAAAATTATTATCTACTAATACAATTGCTCAGATAAATAGATTTTTTAAAACAAGTAACACTTTTCTCTCTCGAAAAGATAGGGTTTAAAATGATTGGCACCCCTGTTTTCAATACCTTGCAATAATACCTTTTTCTAAAATAGTTAATTGACCACAAAAATCTACATTTTGCAAAGGCCATCTCAGTCTCCGGACTTGGACCCCATTGAAAACCTGTGGTTTGAATTGAAGAGGGCAGGTCATCAGAGCAAATGAAGGATATCAAGCATCTGGAAATATTCTGTATGGAGGACTGGTCTAAGATTCCCTAAAACATTTGAGAAAAAGGATCAGTGCCGTTATCCTCGGAAGGTGAGGCATTGCAAGATATTGAAAACAGGTGAGACAAATAATTTTGACCCCTATCTTTTTGAGAGAAAAAATCTGACTTGTTGGCTGGATGCACAACGAGTGTAGCTTTAATTCAGTACCCTGCATGTGTGTTTTAATGAACGTTTGAGTTTTAACGAGTGCTATTAGCATTTAGCGTAGCGCATTTGCATTTCCAGATGGCTAGATGGGACGCATGCGTGTCGGGTCGACTGAAGAGGTTAACAAAATCAATTTTTCTGAACAATTGTATTAGTTTAATTGAAATGCATTCCAGGTGATTACCTCATGAAGCTGGTTGAGAGGATGCCAAGTGTGTGCAAAGCTGTCATCAAGGCAATGGGAGGCTACTTTGAAGGATCTCAAATAAATACATTTTGATTTGTTTAACCTTTTTTCGGGCTCCTACATGATTCCAAATGTTACTTGTTTAACAAAAGCATTTTTTTTATGAGCAATTGTATTAGTTTAAATGTGAAAGCTTTAATGGTGAAAGAGCCACGTCTGTTTGCGATACTACAACAACGAAGTTACTGCTGTCACGACTTCCGCCGAAGTCGGTTCCTCTCCTTGTTCGGGCGGCGCTCGGCGGTCGACATCGCCGGTCTTCTAGCCATCGCCGGTCTTCTAGCCCATCGCCGATCCACTTTTCATTTTGTTGTCATTTCCCAATTACTGGTCATGTATTTAACCCTCTGTGTCTTTGTGTGTGATTGTTTGTTGTTCAGGTCGGTACTTTTCCGGCTGTGTTTTTCCGGGTGCTGTTTTCACCCGTGCTTTGTGGCAACCATTATTGTTCGCACATTGGTATTGTTACTGTGTGCTATTTCTTAAGTAAAGTGCGTTGTTCACTCATCTCTGCTCTCCTGCGCCCGACTTCCATGCAACAGCTACCACGAACTCTGCAAACAACGAACACTGTGGGGGTTTTTCTATCATAGCATGCGGTATCGATTACAAATGTGTTATTTCGTTGTCTTGATGACTTCACTCTTATTCTGCAATGTAGAAAATTGGAAAAATAAAGGACAACCCTTGAATGAGGTGTGTCCAAACTTTTGACTGCTACTGTAGCTCTGTATATTATTTATTTGATACAGTCTTTTTTGCTAATCTTTATAAAGGGCAGGGGAGAACGACTGCCCCCTCTCATTGAAGCCATGGTAGTTCAAGGTAGTTCAAGGCCAACTGGGATATGTTTCGTATTGCGTCAGACAACAACATTGACGAATACGCTGATTCGGTGAGCGAGTTCATTAGAACATGCGTTGAAGATGTCGTTCCCATAGCAACGATTAAAACATTCCCAAACCAGAAACCGTGGATTGATGGCAGCATTCGAGTGAAACTGAAAGCCCGAACCACTGCTTTTAATCAGGGCAAGGTGACCGGAAACATGACCGAATACAAACAGTGTAACTATTCCCACCGCAAGGCAATCAAACAAGCTAAGAGTCAGTATAGAGACAAAGTAGAATCTCAATTCAACGGCTCAGACACAAGAGGTATGTGGCAGGGTCTACAGTCAATCACGGATTACAAAAAGAAAACCAGCCCAGTCACGGACCAGGATGTCTTGCTCCCAGGCAGGTTAAATAACTTTTTTGCCCGCTTTGAGGACAATACAGTGCCGCTGACACGGCCCGCAACTAAAACATGCGGACTCTCCTTCACTGCAGCCGTCGTGAGGAAAACATTTAAACGTGTCAACCCTCGCAAGGCTGCAGGCCCAGACGGCATCCCCAGCCGCGCCCTCAGAGCATGCGCAGACCAGCTGGCTGGTGTGTTTACGGACATATTCAATCAATCCCTATCCCAGTCTGTTGTTCCCACATGCTTCAAGAGGGCCACCATTGTTCCTGTTCCCAAGAAAGCTAAGGTAACTGAGCTAAACGACTACCGTCCCGTAGCACTCACTTCCGTCATCATGAAGTGCTTTGAGAGACTAGTCAAGGACCATATCACCTCCACCCTACCTGACACCCTAGACCCACTCCAATTTGCTTACCGCCAAAATAGGTCCACAGACGATGCAATCTCAACCACACTGCACACTGCCCTAACCCATCTGGACAAGAACAATACCTATGTGAGAATGCTGTTCATCGACTACAGCTCGTCATTTAACACCATAGTGCCCTCCAAGCTCGTCATCAAGCTCGAGACCCTGGGTCTCGACCCAGCCCTGTGCAACTGGGTACTGGACTTCCTGACGGGCCGCCCCCAGGTGGTGAGGGTAGGCAACAACATTTCCACCCCGCTGATCCTCAACACTGGGGCCCTACAAGGGTGCGTTCTGAGCCCTCTGCTGTACTCCCTGTTCACCCACGACTGCGTGGCCACGCACGCCTCCAACTCAATCATCAAGTTTGCGGACGACACAAGAGTGGTAGGCTTGATTACCAACCACGACGAGACGGCCTACAGGGAGGAGGTGAGGGCCCTCGGAGTGTGGTGTCAGGAAAATAACCTCACACTCAACGTCAACAAAACTAAGGAGATGATTGTGGACTTCAGGAAACAGCAGAGGGAACACCCCCCTATCCACATTGATGGGACAGTAGTGGAGAGGGTAGTAAGTTTTAAGTTCCTCGGCGTACACATCACAGACAAACTGAATTGGTCCACCCACACAGACAGCATCGTGAATAAGGCACAGCAGCGCCTCTTCAACCTCAGGAGGCTGAAGAAATTTGGCTTGTCACCAAAAGCACTCACAAACTTCTACAGATGCACAATCGAGAGCATCCTGTCGGGCTGTATCACCGCCTGGTACGGCAACTGCTCCGCCCACAACCGTAAGGCTCTCCAGAGGGTAGTGAGGTCTGCACAACGCATCACCGGGGGCAAACTACCTGCCCTCCAGGACACCTACACCACCCGATGTCACAGGAAGGCCATAAAGATCATCAAGGACAATAACAACCCGAGCCACTGCCTGTTCATCCCTCTATCATCCAGAAGGCGAGGTCAGTACAGGTGCATCAAAGCTGGGACCAAGAGACTGAAAAACAGCTTCTATCTCAAGGCCATCAGACTGTTAAACAGCCACCACTAACATTGAGTGGCTGCTGCCAACACACTGACTCAACTCCAGCCACTTTAATAATGGGAATTGATGGGAAATGATGTAAAATATATCACTAGCCACTTTAAACAATGCTACCTAATATAATGTTTACATACCCTACATTATTCATCACATATGTATATGTATATACTGTACTCTATATCATCTACTGCATCCTTATGTAATACATGTATCACTAGCCACTTTAACTATGCCACTTTGTTTATATACTCATCTCATATGTATATACTGCACTCAATACCATCTACTGTATCTTGCCTATGACGCTCTGTACCATCACTCACTCATATATCTTTATGTACATATTCTTATCCCCTTACACTTGTGTCTATAAGGTAGTAGTTTTGGAATATTTAGCTAGATTACTTGTTGGTTATTACTGCATTGTCGGAACTAGAAGCAAAAGCATTTCGCTACACTCGCATTAACATCTGCTAACCATGTGTATGTGACAAATACAATTTGATTTGATTTGATTTGACCTCGGTACTGCCGGCAATGTTAGCTGAAAACAGGATCCCCCATTTTAGTGAATGGGAAAAGTCTTGGGGGTCAATCTTCATATAAATAAAGACCATTTTTTCCGAAGACAATCATGGTACCAACATTTGTTCCTATTACACCAGATGTATGTCCTTCAACCAATGATTTTTTAAATCGCACACAGATGATCATTTTGTTGCTAATCTCAGCCTGCAGCACAAACTGTTCCGACCTGAGACGGCAGCCTAACCGGCTTCATTTGGCTTCAATGCGCTATTGAGTCTTCACATAGGAAGGAATGGTGTCACGTGATCGACGGCTTTGTCCAGTCATATATACAGTCATTGATCAAGGGTGCCAATCATTTGGGAATTTACTGTATTTCAATGTATATACCCTAAACATTGATTAAAATTATAATTCCTTTTGAAAATACAATTACAATTTACAATTTTCCAATTGTTGTGGAAAATTGGTAAAGCATTTAGCCCCCTGGATATATTACAAGATAATATCCAGTATTTATATTCAGGAATATGCATGCGTCTCCTGTCCTGTCTAAAAGAATAAACATCACTGCAGCCAGTTGTTGACCTAAAGTGTCTTTAAGCCTCCTGAGAGTTTTTCAGACGTACTGACACATCCAGTTTTACTATGAGTCAGGATGTGAAAGCTATGACACGTTTCATTGTCCAAAATCAATAAATCGGTCTGTAATCAATTACATGAAACACCGTTGTAAAAACAACCAATACAAAAAAATGCCGTGACAGTCCTTTTCATTGTGGTTCCGAGCTACACACATTGTTAGCCCTGAATCTAACACTGAAGCTACACACTGTGTGTACTGTGTAGCTCCAACACTGCACACATTATTAGCCACGAAGCCTATGAATAAAAACAAGGCTTCCAACGGGCAGCTTTGCGCCTAATTGGCTGCGGTATCTGGTATGTTTTCTTTTTTTAAGGAACTTCTGGAGGACGGAAACAGATGGCCATTTGTTTCTGGCAATGAGACGATTAACAACATACCAGTGTCCTCATATGTCCCAAGACTTGGAGAGTCGTGGTTCATTTTGAGGCCATGGAAGAGACAATATTTCCTGTTTGTTTAATAAAGTCCTACTACTGAATATGAACCATCAGGGCGTTCTAGGTTATTTTTTTTTCAGTCACCCGACACAGATGATCAGCCTTGACCCGAAACAGCCTGGTTATGATCTCCAGAAGTATGTCATTTAGCAGACACTTTTATCTAAAGTGACCTGCAGTAGTGCCTCCATACATTTTCGTATGGGTGCCCCAGCAGGAACTGAACCCATGACCCTGGTGTGGCAAAAGACCCGCAAAGGGGGTTTCACTATCACCGTTCGCTACACTGGTGTCAGAAGTGGGATGCTGTCCGTGAGGTCATCGGAGAGTTATGTTCATGTGGAGGACTTGGTATAATGAAGCGCAGTGTCAAGACCCTTGCCTTAGGTAGGCTTTAGAATCTGGGAGACCAGGGGTTCGAGACCCGCAAGGGACATTGCCCTGTCGCTGTTTGTTACGATACGATTCAGTAATTGTACTGAGATGCCCAACTAGACTTCAATAAAGACGACTAGGAATGCAATGTCAATGTAGTGGCGCTCACATATGACCACGGGCAAAAATAATAATAATCCCAGAACGAGAGTTTGATTGAATTGAGGTCAGAGTTCTGATAGGTTGGGCATGAGATGTGAGGCATTAGCTTCAAAAAGGCTATTAGGCCAGGAGTTCAATCACAGCAAAAATGCCCGACACCCCTCTACGCTGTCGTCCAATGGATTTCAAGCATTCGGGGGCGGTTGAGAAATCTGAAGAATTGGGATCTCTGACTGGGCAGTAGTGGTACACTGCTCTGGGCAGTGCCATCTGAATGCATTCAATAGGTGCATACAAATAGGTGCATACAAATAGGTGCATACAAATAGGTGCATACAAATAGGTGCATACAAATAGGTGCATACAAATAGGTGCATACAAATAGGTGCATACAAATAGGTGCATACAAATAGGTGCATACAAATAGGTGCATACAAATAGGTCTATACATTTTCAGGCAGTGCTCCGGTATTTTCTTATTTCCACCAGGGTCTTCATTGATGGATCTATATATAATATGCTGTAAATGAACCGTAACTGACACTCATAATAGCCTACTGTCTTGTATTGGACACCCATGCATCACCATGCACACCACCATAAACACAATGCTCGTTGTATCTTATTTACTGGTAGCTAGGCTACATTTATAATAATAATAATAATATATGCCATTTAGCAGACGCTTTCTGGCAAGGGTGTCCAACATCTTCTTTCAGTTCTTTTTTTGCTTTCCACGCCAAAGCAAACAGTTGGAGGAGTCATAACGATACCTAGTGGCTCATGAAGCTACATCTGTAGCCCCCGCTGTTGACATTGGTGAGAAAGAAAGAAAACAATCACACCTTGGCTACCTCTCCGTAACCCACTTTTACTTTGGGAAACAACATACGAAACCCAGGCACCCAGACAGATAAGGCCTTGCTGACCTGGGAGTGAACTGTCGGGGCCCGTCAAACCTAAAAAACGGTGAACTCTCGCTGAACTTTCGCTGAACTCCCCTCTTCCTCCTCCTTGAGACTGGAGAGAGACGCCAGATGGAAATTGTTTCCTAATGCTCCCGGACTCTCGCAAGAGCCAGGAAGAAATACTTGGGACCAACTGATAAGATAGGGCTTTGGATGCTCTGTCCTATGTTGGTGTGACTGTCTGTTGAGAGGAATTTGTGTTGGAGAGTTTTCAATCACGTATGCATTTACCACGAGAAAACAGAACACCTCTTCTTGTTTATCAGATAGCTACACTGAGGTAACTGCATGGACATTTGAACCTGCAATCTGCCTTTTTCCAGTTCTGTATCTAGTCTGCTGCACCCACTGGTGTTTATAAAACGAGGATGACTATCAGTGCCGCTGTATTAAAGCCCCGCGTTGCCAATCTGGTGGTACGCCTTCACAGAATTATTTTGGGGGGGGGGGGAGCTACACAAATGAAGTTATTAACGTCTACATTTGTTTTTTTGCAAATTATATTCTATTACAGACACCTTAATGAATACTTTTAAATTAGATTATATAAACTAAAAATCTAAATTGAACATAAAAAGTACTAATGCTGCTGTCCTCATTACGACTAAGAAATACTAAAATACATGTAATTTTGTAATATCGAATTCCCTTAATTCCTATGGGGGACTGCTGCTTCTGGGAATACCAATATGGCGGCCGACGGCATCAAAGCCTCTCATTACATTGGCTTCAACACTAAGAGATAGCTGTGTTAAAAATATTGCATATACAGTGCAGTTAGCTGTTAAACCAGTTAGTCTAAGAATTTCAAGTCTCAGTATGGGGAAAATCCTAACTTCAACTTCAGTCAAATGTTTATTTAGTCTCCCATTGACATCAAAGCATGACCAAGTGGAAATCCTGCTTAAAGATAGAATCTGCAGTAGGGGGAAAGAGCGGCACTGTTTTTGTTTTTGTTGACGAATTGATGGGTTTCACGCAGCATATAACAAAAAAAATGTGCAGTACATATCTCCTATCACAAGTGCAATGACGTCAGAGGGGATTTGCAGTAACTTCTTTGTTGTTGCATCGCAAACGGACCAGGCAGTTTGACCGCCAAGGATTCCAGCTTTAAGTGGAAGTTAAGATTCACCCGTATATACCGTGTATATCACTGACAGTTCAGTCAGAAGAAAGCAATATGCATAACAGGCAGTTTTTGAGTTATCCTCAAACTGGTGACTCTCACCTAGCCAACATGCTTCTCTCAGTAGTAATCTCAAGTGTATGAAGTCAAGAACAAAGCCGACACTGACTATTGGTGGCCTTCATGGAATTACCTTTCAGGACCCTTGTTAAAAGTCCCACAGTGGTGACTGCTATAACTATAACTGGCCATTTGACTGGGGAGTATATCTCTGAGTGGGAAGAGGCCAAAGGTTTGTTTTAATGCCACCCAGCAGTTCAATTTATGGTCACGGACTGTAAGCTCATTCAGCTGAACGTGGTATGACCACCACACGTGGAACATGAGAGCGCTGGTTGACATTTGGTTATCATAATGTTCTTCATTTTTATACCACATTCTGCATATGGTAATTTCTTAAAATATGACATTTGGTTTATATAATAATATATACCCACATTAATACAGTTGTTGTTCAAAAATAAGTAGGCCTATGTTTCATTTGCAAATCACAAAATGTCATGCAAAATCTGTCATGTTTTGTCTTATATTGTCTTGTCATTTTGCTTTTCCTTCTGTTCGTTTTCCCCCTGCTGGTCTTTTTAGGTTCGTTCCCTTTTTTCTCTCTCCCTCCCTCTCTCTCTTCTCTCTATCGTTCCGTTCCTGCTCCCAGCTGTTCCTATTCCCCTAATCAATCATTTAGTCTTTCCACACCTGTTCCCTATCTTTTCCCCTGATTAGAGTCCCTATTTCTCCCCTTGTTTTCCGTTTCTGTCCTGTCGGATCCTTGTATATTATTCACCGTGCTGTGTCTTTGTATCGCCCTGTCGTGTCGTGTTTCCCTCAGATGCTGCGTGGTGAGCAGGTGTCTGAGTCTGCTACGGTCAAGTGCCTTCCCGAGGCAACCTACAGTTTATGATCGAGTCTCCAGTCTGTTCTCGTCATTACGAGTGGAATTGTTTTTTATGCTTTATTTACCGCTCCGATTTGTCTAGGAGTATTGCATATTTCCTTTACTGGATTAAAGACTCTGTTTTCGCCAAGTCGCTTTTGGGTCCTCATTCACCTGCATAACAGAAGGATCCGACCAAAGAATGGACCCAGCGACTACAGACGCTCGTAACACTGCCGTCGAGATCCAAGGAGCCATGCTCGGCAGACACGAGCAGGAATTGTCTGCTGCTCGTCATGCCGTGGAGAACCTGGCCGCTCAGGTTTCCGACCTCTCTGGACAGTTCCAGAGTCTTCGTCTCGTGCCACCTGTTACTTCCTGGTCTGCCGAGCCTCCGGAACCTAGGGTTAATAACCCACCTTGTTACTCCGGGCAGCCCACGGAGTGCCGCTCCTTTCTCACCCAGTGTGATATTGTGTTCTCTCTCCAACCCAACACATACTCTAGAGAGAGAGCTCGGGTTGCTTACGTCATATCACTCCTTACTGGCCGGGCTCGAGAGTGGGGCACAGCTATCTGGGAGGCAAGGGCTGATTGTTCTAACAATTACCAGAACTTTAAAGAGGAGATGATTCGGGTTTTTGACCGTTCAGTTTTTGGTAGGGAGGCTTCTAGGGCCCTGGCTTCCCTATGCCAAGGTGATCGATCCATAACGGATTACTCTATAGAGTTTCGCACTCTTGCTGCCTCTAGTGACTGGAACGAGCCGGCGCTGCTCGCTCGTTTTCTGGAGGGACTCCACGCAGTGGTTAAAGATGAGATTCTCTCCCGGGAGGTTCCTTCCAGTGTGGACTCTTTGATTGCTCTCGCCATCCGCATAGAACGACGGGTAGATCTTCGTCACCAAGCTCGTGGAAGAGAGCTCGCGTCAACGGTGTTTCCCTGCTCCGCATCGCAACCATCTCCCTCCTCTGGCTCAGAGACTGAGCCCATGCAGCTGGGAGGTATTCACATCTCGACTAAGGAGAGGGAACGGAGGATCACCAACCGCCTGTGCCTCTATTGCGGACTTGCTGGACATTTTGTCAATTCATGTCCAGTAAAAGCCAGAGCTCATCAGTAAGCGGAGGGCTACTGGTGAGCGCTACTACTCAGGTCTCTCCATCTAGATCCTGTACTACTATGTCGGTCCATCTACGCTGGACCGGTTCGGGTGCTACATGCAGTGCCTTGATAGACTCTGGGGCTGAGGGTTGTTTCATGGACGAAGCATGGGCTCGGAAACATGACATTCCTTTCAGACAGTTAGACAAGCCTACGCCCATGTTCGCCTTAGATGGTAGTCATCTTCCCAGTATCAGATTTGAGACACTACCTTTAACCCTCACAGTATCTGGTAACCACAGTGAGACTATTTCTTTTTTGATTTTTCGTTCACCTTTTACACCTGTTGTTTTGGGTCATCCCTGGCTAGTATGTCATAATCCTTCTATTAATTGGTCTAGTAATTCTATCCTATCCTGGAACGTTTCTTGTCATGTGAAGTGTTTAATGTCTGCCATCCCTCCCGTTTCTTCTGTCCCCACTTCTCAGGAGGAACCTGGCGATTTGACAGGAGTGCCGGAGGAATATCATGATCTGCGCACGGTCTTCAGTCGGTCCCGAGCCAACTCCCTTCCTCCTCACCGGTCGTATGATTGTAGTATTGATCTCCTTCCGGGGACCACTCCTCCTCGGGGTAGACTATACTCTCTGTCGGCTCCCGAACGTAAGGCTCTCGAGGATTATTTGTCTGTGTCTCTTGACGCCGGTACCATAGTGCCTTCTTCCTCTCCGGCCGGGGCGGGGTTTTTTTTTGTTAAGAAAAAGGACGGTACTCTGCGCCCCTGCGTGGATTATCGAGGGCTGAATGACATAACGGTTAAGAATCGTTATCCGCTTCCCCTTATGTCATCAGCCTTCGAGATTCTGCAGGGAGCCAGGTGCTTTACTAAGTTGGACCTTCGTAACGCTTACCATCTCGTGCGCATCAGAGAGGGGGACGTGGAAAACGGCGTTTAACATTCCGTTAGGGCATTTTGAGTACCGGGTTCTGCCGTTTGGTCTCGCCAATGCGCCAGCTGTTTTTCAGGCATTAGTTAATGATGTTCTGAGAGACATGCTGAACATCTTTGTTTTTGTCTACCTTGACGATATCCTGATTTTTTCACCGTCACTCGAGATTCATGTTCAGCACGTTCGACGTGTTCTCCAGCGCCTTTTAGAGAATTGTCTCTACGTGAAGGCTGAGAAGTGCTCTTTTCATGTCTCCTCCGTTACTTTTCTCGGTTCCGTTATTTCCGCTGAAGGCATTCAGATGGATTCCGCTAAGGTCCAAGCTGTCAGTGAGTGGCCCGTTCCAAGGTCACGTGTCGAGTTGCAGCGCTTTCTAGGTTTCGCTAATTTCTATCGGCGTTTCATTCGTAATTTCGGTCAAGTTGCTGCCCCTCTCACAGCTCTTACTTCTGTCAAGACGTGTTTTAAGTGGTCCGGTTCCGCCCAGGGAGCTTTTGATCTTCTAAAAGAACGTTTTACGTCCGCTCCTATCCTCGTTACTCCTGACGTCACTAGACAATTCATTGTCGAGGTTGACGCTTCAGAGGTAGGCGTGGGAGCCATTCTATCCCAGCGCTTCCAGTCTGACGATAAGGTTCATCCTTGCGCTTATTTTTCTCATCGCCTGTCGCCATCTGAACGCAACTATGATGTGGGTAACCGCGAACTGCTCGCCATCCGCTTAGCCCTAGGCGAATGGCGACAGTGGTTGGAGGGGGCGACCGTTCCTTTTGTCGTTTGGACAGACCATAAGAACCTTGAGTACATCTGTTCTGCCAAACGACTTAATGCTCGTCAAGCTCGTTGGGCGTTGTTTTTCGCTCGTTTCGAGTTTGTGATTTCTTACCGTCCGGGTAGCAAGAACACCAAGCCTGATGCCTTATCCCGTCTTTTTAGTTCTTCTGTGGCTTCTACTGATCCCGAGGGGATTCTTCCTTATGGGCGTGTTGTCGGGTTGACAGTCTGGGGAATTGAAAGACAGGTTAAGCAAGCACTCACGCACACTGCGTCGCCGCGCGCTTGTCCTAGTAACCTTCTTTTCGTTCCTGTTTCTACTCGTCTGGCTGTTCTTCAGTGGGCTCACTCTGCCAAGTTAGCTGGTCATCCCGGCGTTCGAGGCACTCTTGCTTCTATTCGCCAGCGCTTTTGGTGGCCGACTCAGGAGCGTGACACGCGCCGTTTCGTGGCTGCTTGTTCGGACTGCGCGCAGACTAAGTCAGGTAACTCTCCTCCTGCCGGTCGTCTCAGACCGCTTCCCATTCCTTCTCGACCATGGTCTCACATCGCCCTAGACTTCATTACCGGTCTGCCTTTGTCTGCGGGGAAGACTGTGATTCTTACGGTTGTCGATAGGTTCTCTAAGGCGGCACATTTCATTCCCCTCGCTAAACTTCCTTCCGCTAAGGAGACGGCACAAATCATCATCGAGAATGTGTTCAGAATTCATGGCCTCCCGTTAGACGTCGTTTCAGACAGAGGCCCGCAATTCACGTCACAGTTTTGGAGGGAGTTCTGTCGTTTGATTGGTGCGTCCGTCAGTCTCTCTTCCGGGTTTCATCCCCAGTCTAACGGTCAAGCAGAGAGGGCCAATCAGACGATTGGTCGCATACTACGCAGCCTTTCTTTCAGAAACCCTGCGTCTTGGGCAGAACAGCTCCCCTGGGCAGAATACGCTCACAACTCGCTTCCTTCGTCTGCTACCGGGTTATCTCCGTTTCAGAGTAGTCTGGGTTACCAGCCTCCTCTGTTCTCATCCCAGCTTGCCGAGTCCAGCGTTCCCTCCGCTCAAGCGTTTGTCCAACGTTGTGAGCGCACCTGGAGGAGGGTGAGGTCTGCACTTTGCCGTTACAGGGCACAGACTGTGAGAGCCGCCAATAAACGTAGGATTAAGAGTCCAAGGTATTGTTGCGGCCAGAGAGTGTGGCTTTCCACTCGCAACCTTCCTCTTACGACAGCTTCTCGTAAGTTGACTCCACGGTTCATTGGTCCGTTCCGTGTCTCCCAGGTCGTCAATCCTGTCGCTGTGCGACTGCTTCTTCCGCGACATCTTCGTCGCGTCCATCCTGTCTTCCATGTCTCCTGTGTCAAGCCCTTTCTTCGCACCCCCGTTCGTCTTCCCTCCCCCCCCCCGTCCTTGTCGAGAGCGCACCTATTTACAAGGTACGTAGGATCATGGACATGCGTTCTCGGGGACGGGGTCACCAATACTTAGTGGATTGGGAGGGTTACGGTCCTGAGGAGAGGAGTTGGGTTCCGTCTCGGGACGTGCTGGACCGTTCACTGATTGATGATTTCCTCCGTCGCCGCCAGGATTCCTCCTCGAGTGCGCCAGGAGGCGCTCGGTGAGTGGGGGGGTACTGTCATGTTTTGTCTTATATTGTCTTGTCATTTTGCTTTTCCTTCTGTTCGTTTTCCCCCTGCTGGTCTTTTTAGGTTCGTTCCCTTTTTTCTCTCTCCCTCCCTCTCTCTCTTCTCTCTATCGTTCCGTTCCTGCTCCCAGCTGTTCCTATTCCCCTAATCAATCATTTAGTCTTTCCACACCTGTTCCCTATCTTTTCCCCTGATTAGAGTCCCTATTTCTCCCCTTGTTTTCCGTTTCTGTCCTGTCGGATCCTTGTATATTGTTCACCGTGCTGTGTCTTTGTATCGCCCTGACGTGTCGTGTTTCCCTCAGATGCTGCGTGGTGAGCAGGTGTCTGAGTCTGCTACGGTCAAGTGCCTTCCCGAGGCAACCTACAGTTTATGATCGAGTCTCCAGTCTGTTCTCGTCATTACGAGTGGAATTGTTTTTTATGCTTTATTTACCGCTCCGATTTGTCTAGGAGTATTGCATATTTCCTTTACTGGATTAAAGACTCTGTTTTCGCCAAGTCACTTTTGGGTCCTCATTCACCTGCATAACAAAATCTATGTAAACGGCATGATTTCATGTAAACTTCAAGATTTATAAATCACTCCAACCACGTTTCCATCTAGAGTTTTAATGCAAGTAAAGTCACATGACAGCTGCGATGGAAACAGGAAGTTTCGGTACAATTGTATAAATGCTGACAGTATATGTTTGTTCGACATGGTGGGATCTTTTTGTGATGGTAAAAGTAATTACGCAAGAAATGGTTCGTGGAAACTCCTTTATGCACAAATATTGATATAATAACCAACATATCGAAGTCAACTTGGAGTCACACGATGACATGGTGTGTGGTCCTCCCATGACGACTCGGGAAAACACGTGGTTTATTAGTTTACAGATGAAATGAATTATGATAAACGTCACAGGGTTGTGAACGTGCACGGTGTTGAGCTTGATGCTCCTTTCCAATAATTGTTGAGGGTCTTATTCTAGTGACATGATGCTTGACTGCCGTTTTGTAAATACAAATATTATTGCTCTTATCCATAATAATCTCATCATGTAGGCTATTGTAGACGCACAGTATCTGCAAGCTCTTGGCTAGACCAGACTAGGCACATTTGCTATTTTTGTTGTTGTTGTTGAATTTTACCCCCTTTTTCTCCCCAATTTGGTGGTATCCAATTGTTAGTAGCTACTATCTTGCCTCGTCGCTACAACTCCCGTACGGGCTCGGGAGAGACGAAGGTCGAAAGTCATGCGTCCTCCGATACACAACCCAACCAAGCTGCACTGCTTCTTAACACAGCGCGCATCCAACCCGGAAGCCAGCCGCACCAATCTGTCGGAGGAAACACCGTGCACCTGGCAACCTTGGTTAGCGTGCACTGCGCCCGGCCCACCACAGGAGGCCCACATTTGCTATTTCATCTGCTATTGTCACGTGTACTCCCTCTCCGCACATCGTTACAGCTATCTCAAGGATCTACGGGATCGGTGTCCCTGTTCCTATGCAGTGAACGTTCGCTAATGTGACTAGAATGACTTTGTAAGTAATGGCAAACTTTCCAAGACATAGACATGTCTTACATAAGCAGAAAGCTTAAATTCATGTTAATCTAACTGCACTGTTCAATTTACAGCATGTTATTAGGGTGAAAAAAATACCATGCTTTTGTTTGAGAAGAGTGCACAACATACAACTTATGGCAACTGGTGTGATACATTCACCTCTAAATAATGTACTTACATTCGGCAATCATGCTTTGATTTGTCATCCTGAGGGTCACAGAGATCAAATATAGCATAGTTTTGTTTTATTTGTATATTAAAATGTAGGAACTGGGTTCTACAGTTTGAACCCCTGCTGTCTCTGCACACACACTGCTGCCATCTGGTGTCCAAAATCTAAATTGCACCTAAACTCCTATATGATACTACGGCCTTTCTCTTGCATGTCCATCTGGACAATGTCCATCTGGACATTTCCTTCAGCGATGACATATCCCAGAAAGGAGAGGGTGGAAAGGTGGAACTGGCATTTCTCCGCTTTCACAAATATCTGATTCTCCAGGAGGCGCTGAAGGACTTGTCGAACATGGATTACGTATTCTTGGGCAGAACGGGGGAAGAAACAGGACGTCATCGAGATAGACGAACACAAAATGATTGAACATGTCCCGGAGCACATTGTTTACCAGGGCCTGGAAGGGAGCGTTGGTGAGTCCAAACGGCATGACCAGGTACTCATAATGTCCACTGGCAGTCTTGAAGGCTGTCTTCCACTCATCCACTTTGCGTATCCGAACCAGGTGGTAGGTATTCTGAAGGTCCAGCTTGGAGAAGATGGTAGCCCCCTGGAGAGGTTCGAAATCTGAGGAGAGGAGTGGTAGGGAGGTAACGATTCTTGATCGTTATGTCATTAAGGCCCTGGGATGCAGAAGGACTGATGTCTCTAGCAGCCAGAGGGTCCTCAATATACTCCTCCGTGGCCTTGGTCTTTGGGCATGATAGGGAATATAGCCTACCCCGAGGTGGTGTGGTGCCTGGATGAAGGTCAATGGCACAATCGTAGGGACGATGCAGGGGAAGACAAGTAGCCCACACCTTGCTGCATGAATGAGAGGAATGAGGAGAAGCTGTATAGCTTCACTGTGATTTTCTGAAACCCGCAGGTTAACAGGAACAGTGCTGTGGGTAACTCTACGAATGGAGCGGCCGTCCAGTGCTCTAGCGTCCATGGGAACAGAGTGGAGTTGAGTGGGGTTACCTATTTCAGAAACTAGGGTAGCGTCTATAAAACTCTCATCTGCCCCAGAGTCAATGAGCACCCAGAGAGACTGGTTTCCCCACAGCAGTTTCACAAATAAGGGAGTGCAGTTGATGGAAATTAGAGGATTCGCAGTCTGCCTCACCCGAGTACTTGTACCTACTAAAGAAATAGGTCTCTTAACCGGGCAGGAAGCTATATAATGTCCCACAACACCACAGTACAGACAACTGTTGGAGCTTAGCCTATGTGAATGTTCCCTAGGTGATAATCTAGCTTTGCCCAGTTTCATAGGTTCCGATGTATCTGACTCACCCGTCGCCGATGATTCTCGAGGGATCTCGGGTGGCTTCGGGTCTTCTCGGAAATACAGCCTTCGGGGACTTCCGAATTCCTTCGGAAATGAATGAGCAGCAGCGGATGAACAAGTGTGCCCAGACCAGACCTCCTCTCACGCCTGCGTTCCCGTAGATGCCCATCAATCCTAAGAGTAAGGGCGATAAGGGAATCAAGGCCAAGCGGTAACTCCCGAGCTGCTCGTCTTTTATTCCCTCTGAAAGTCTGTGAAGGAAGGTATCGAATAGGGACTCCGGATTCCTGACACTCTCAGCGGCCAACGTGGGAAAATCTACTGCGTAGTCTGCCACACTACGGGAGTGTTCACGTAATTCAAGTAGTTTTCAGGCCGCCTCTCTCCCGGATACCGGAGAATCTAACACCTTCCTCACCTCTTCCATGAAATCTTCCAGATGACGACAAATGGCAGATTGTTGCTCCCAAACTTCCGTCGCCCAGCACCCTTCCCAACATTAGCGTAATAATATACGCTATCTTTGACCTGTCCGAAGGGAACGAAGATGGCTGTAGCTCAAAAATAAGGGAGCACTGAGAAAGTAAACCCCGGCAGGTTCCAGGATCCCCAGAATATCGCTCCGGAGGAGGTAAACAGGGTTCTCGGGGAGCAGGGAGACAGCGTGGCGGAGATGGTCCAAGTCTGCTGGGTCAGAGTCCAGGATGTACAGAGTGGCAGGCAGGCTCGAGGTCAGGGCAGGCAGTATGGTCAAGCCGGCGGGTTCAGAGTCAAGGCAGGCAAGGGTCAAAACCGGGAGGACTAGCAAAAAAACAGAGGGGAAAAAAAGCAGGAGCATGGCGTAACACGCTGGTTGACTTGACAAAACAAGACGAACTGGCACAGACAGACAGAAAACGCAGGTATAAATACCCAGGGGATAATGGGGAAGATGGTTGACACCTGGAGGGGGTGGAGACAAGCACAAGGACAGGTGAAACAGATCAGGGTGTGACAGGATTACTATTGCAACAACACATCATCAGTAGGGTAAAACCTGTCTCACAACGGTCTAAGCCCAGCTCACATTCCGTATTAGCACAATTTACGATCAAATCTGTGCACCAGAACGATTTATAAATGAGGCACTTGGACTCTCATTTTTACCGTTACAAAATGTCACATTACTTTCTAACAGGAGTTGGGTGCATTTAAACAGGTTCTGTTAGGATCGTTAGGCTATCTATCACTTATCCAGGCACTGTCAAGATCTGATCATCTGTCCAGACTTAGACAAGCACTGAACTGCAAATCCTGTTGGATTGGACATCTTAAGATACCAGTCAGTTAGGGATGAGGGGAGTTTGATGTCAACATGTGTCACGTTCTGACCTTTATTTCCTGTGTTTTGTATTTAGTTAGTATGGTCAGGGCGTGAGTTGGGTGGGCAGTCTATGTTTGTTTTTCTATGTTTTGGGTATTTCTATGTTTCAGCCTAGTATGGTTCTCAATCAGAGGCAGGTGTCATTAGTTGTCTCTGATTGAGAATCATACTTAGGTAGCCTGGGTTTCACTGTGTGTTTGTGGGTGATTGTTTCTGTCTCTGTGATTGCACCAGATAGGACTGTTTTGAGTTTTCACAGTTATTGGTTTTTTGTAGTCAGTTGTTCATGTGTACTTTAACGTATTAAAAAGAACCATGGACACTTACCATGCCGCGTATTGGTCCTCTGATCCGTTTCGCCTCTCCTCTTCGGAAGAAGAGGAGGAAATTCATTACAGAATCACCCACCCAAATCGGACCAAGCGGCGTGGTAAAGGACAGCGACGACAGCAGCAGCAGCATCAACAACAGAGGCCAGCATCACAGGACTCCTGGACATGGGAGGAGATACTGAACGGAGAGGGACCCTGGGCACAGGCTGGGGAAAATCGCCGCCCCAAAGCAGAGCTGGAGGCAGCGAGAGCTGAGCGGCGGCAATATGAGGAACCAGCACGGCAGTGCGACAGGTACGAGAGGCAGCCCCAAATTTTTTGGGAGGAGAGGCACACGAGGTGTGGTACTAAGCCAGGTAGCAGACCTGAGCTCACGCCTCGTGCTTATTATAAGCAGCGCATTACTGGTCAGGCACCATGTTATGCGGTTAAGCGCACGGTGTCGCCAGTGCGTGTCCATAGCCCGGTGCGCTATAGGGCAGCCCCCGAAAGTGCCATGCGAGTGTGGGCATTGAGCCAGGGCGTATGGTGCCTGCTCAGCGGGTCTGGTCGCCAGTACGCAGTTTTGTTCCAGGTTATCCTGCGCCGGCTCTGCGTGCTGTGTCTCCGGGGCGCTGGGAGGGTGCAGGGCGTCCTCTGCCTGCGCTCCGTTCGTGCCGGGAAACTATGGGAGTGGAGCCTAAGGGAGAGGTGCGTGTAGTAAGCACTAGATCTCCCGTGCTTACCCACAGCCCGGTTCAACCTGTGCCTGCACTCTGGAGGGTCCGGGCTAGAGTAGTTGTCCAGCCTGGGGAAGTGGTGCCAAGGTTGTGCACCAGAGCTCCAGTGCTCCCCCACACCCCATCTTTCAGGCTCCTCCTAACACCAAGCCTCCTGAAGGTCTCCCCAGCCTGGTGGTTCCTGTGGCAGCCCCACGCACCAGGCTGTCTCTCTGTCTCCTCCCTGCAGGTGCTCCCGCCTGTCCGGCGCCGCTTCCGGAGCGTCCCGCCTGTCCGGCACCGCTGCCGGAGTGTCCCGCCTGTCCGGCGCCGCTGCCTCCTGTGGCAGCTCCACGCACCAGGCTGTCTCTCTGTCTCCTCCCTGCAGGTGCTCCCGCCTGTCCGGCGCCGCTGCCGGAGCGTCCCACCTGTCCGGCGCCGCTGCCGGAGCCTCCCGCCTGTCCGGCGCCGCTGCCGGAGCCTCCCGCCTGTCCGGCGCCGCTGCCGGAGCGTCCCGCCTGTCCGGCGCCGCTGCCGGAGCGTCCCGCCTGTCCGGCGCCGCTGCCGGAGCCTCCCGCCTGTCCAGCGCCGCTGCCAGAGCCCCTCAGCCCAGGGGCGCCAGAGCCCCTCAGCCCAGGGGCGCCAGAGCCCCTCAGCCCAGAGGCGCCAGAGCCCCTGCCCCTCTGTCCCGAGCTCCTGCCCCTCTGTCCCGAGCTGCCCCTCTGTCCAGTGGGGTCATTGAGAGGGGTTGCCATGGTGAGAAAGCCACGGAGGCGGACAATAAGGCGGACTAAGACAATGGTGAAGTGGGGTCCGCGTCCCGCGCCAGAACCGCCACCGCGACCAGATGCCCACCCAGACCCTCCCCTATAGGTCAAGGTTTTGCGGCCGGAGTCCGCACCTTTGGGGGGGGGGGGGGGGGGGTACTGTCACGTTCTGACCTTTATTTCCTGTGTTTTGTATTTAGTTAGTATGGTCAGGGCGTGAGTTGGGTGGGCAGTCTATGTTTGTTTTTCTATGTTTTGGGTATTTCTATGTTTCAGCCTAGTATGGTTCTCAATCAGAGGCAGGTGTCATTAGTTGTCTCTGATTGAGAATCATACTTAGGTAGCCTGGGTTTCACTGTGTGTTTGTGGGTGATTGTTTCTGTCTCTGTGATTGCACCAGATAGGACTGTTTTGAGTTTTCACATTTATTGTTTTTTTTGTAGTCAGTTGTTCATGTGTACTTTAACGTATTAAAAAGAACCATGGACACTTACCATGCCGCGTATTGGTCCTCTGATCCGTTTCGCCTCTCCTCTTCGGAAGAAGAGGAGGAAATTCATTACAACATGCTCTTGACTTGCCCTGGATATGACCACAACAGAACCCTTTTCTGACCCCAACAAGACCACTTCACATCTGCAGTCTTGCAAAGGTCAATGACGGTCAGACGTCAACTTTTAACCCCAAATATTTTGGTTGATAAGAGGACGGTTAGAAGTTCATGCAAGACGTTTCGACTCCATCTTTGTTGACTTCTGAATTATACATCGACCCACTTTGGAGCCTTTAGTCTGTCCAGACTTAGATAAACACAGACACTGAACTGCAAATCCTGTATTTTCTAACATCAACCCACTTTGGAGCCTTTGTTATGGACTCAGAACCTCAAGTTAATGTACAGTTTCAATGATAACATGATAAGCCACTAGTTTTGGGGTTGAGGGGAGTCGTTGGAGTAAGAGTGAAGGCAGACCGAATATGGACTGACAGCAATAGCCCCCAAAGAAGCCATCTTAACTATGTTTGCCTCTATTTTGAAGGCAATAAAACCCAGTTCTCCTGTTCAACTTCAGCTACCATCGCCTCATTCTTTAGGTAGTTAGCTAGCTAAGGAATGGACCCATTTACACTAACATATTATACATGTTAACAGGGAATGCTTGATGTTTGTACTTGACGTTCCGTTTCTTGGGGTCAAGGGGCACAAGTTTTTAATAAACACTTGACGTAGTTGTATCCATCCAGATTCCAGTTAACCTTGAAAACCTGAGGCGTTATAGGTCACACACTTATTTTGCTATACTCTGAAATGAACAGCCATGTATTCAGGTTGGTATATATTGAAAGACATATCAAATGAGTTGAACTCCTTTCACCAAAGGAGCTATTCATGTCCAAACGATGAACGTGAAATTGGAGCCAGTAGGATTTTATCAAGTAATCTGCTGGTCTATGGAATGCCACTTTGTTATCATATGCCAGTGTCAGGTAGCTAAATTGTATCACTGAATACAATATTTATATTCACGCTAAATGATCCTGGATTGGAGATCCTAACAGACCCGCCACTATGAGTCAGCAAAGCAGGCCAAAAGCATACGGTCTGCAAAGCAATCAGCTAAATAGCCCTATTAGAGAATTTCACATTTCACAAAACCAAGACCAACTACAGTACAAACAAAAGTCAACCATTTTACTCCAGGTCATTGGCAATGAATGGGATGGGAGAGCCTAACATGTTGGGGATACTGTACCGGGAGATACTGTAAATGAGTTAAAAATGGCTTGCTATGGCTCTAACCTTCGCCTCTCTGGAATCCATAGCTGCAGTGATGGGGCGGAGAAAATGGGGTACCCCCCCACCCAAAAAGCAAAAAAACAAAGGGCTTGCTCCAAAAGTAGCACAATGCTTGGCAGACAAGGTCAGTTTACTTAGAATACAACAACTGTAAAGATCCCTGAGGTAGATTAGCTTAAAAGACAGTATAGGCCTAATAGGCCAGACAAGGTGCTCTTCAAAATGTTGTATTGATTGTCCCATTGGACCTACTGTATATAATACAATAATAAAGGAAAAAAACCTTCAAGATTCAGGGCACAAGGTCATAATTTTTTTATTTGATAAATCTGCCTCTTTGATTATCAAATTGTAAATAAAAATATCTAATTTATTCGTTCAATATGATTCCAATGAGCCTGTAATTATAATTTGTATATCCTACAAATGTAATGGTTGTGAATTTAAATTACGCAAATCAACGTACATCTTCAGCTTAAACAAATTATTAAAAGTATAGTGAACAATATGCCAAATTATGTAGACTAAAGAAAAAAGACATACGTGCCAAAAATACCATAGCAATTGTCCTTTGTGGCCAATCGTGTCTTCGGGGTTTACCTTCGAGCTGCACTGTCCCCTCCTAGTGCACTTACGCATATAAACCCACTTCTCCCAGACAACTCTCAGAAAACTTTGGACAGGAACTTTCAACATGCTCGACTCGTTGACATTTATCGTCGAGAAGCTATCCCTTCTCTCCAACTTCAAACTTTTCGAGTTTAAATGGACGGATAGGAAACGCAATGAGGCGGGATGCAAAGAGCGCACGATGCACAGTCACGCGCCGTTGTCTCTCCAGAGAGGGGACCTTTTGGAGGTGCCGAGAACTTTGTTCACGCACTTCGGTATCTACTTGGGTGACAACAAAGTCGCTCACCTGATCCCGGATATCATGCCCGTGCTAACCAACGATAAAATGATCATCAAAACAGTTATCACAAATAAGAGACTCATCATGGGTTGCTTGTACAAGTGTGCCACGGTGCGCGTGGACACTTTGGAGGACTTTGTGTATGGCTCAAACATATTGGTGAATCATATGGATAGAAAATGCAAGGCGCAACAACCGTTCCCAAATGAAGAGGTTGCAGAGAGGGCAGAACAACTCGTCGGCGTCATGCCTTACAGTTTACTATGGAATAACTGTGAACATTTTGTTACATACTGCAGATACGGTTCCGCGAAAAGTCAGCAAACGGAAATGGTCATTAATTTTCCTTGCATTATTTCATTTATTTATTTAATTTTCACAATTACGTTGTGCATAAGTCTGGACCCTTAACGTTTACGCTACAGGAGATAAATGTAGTGTCTTCTTAAAATATTTTACCTGTACATAACCTGTATCCCAGTGAGGACTGCTGTCTTTAGATTAGGGCATATATAATGTTTTTCAGAGATTTGCATTTACATTAATATCATTACAAATGTATTGAATTGTTGATTTAGGTTAGACCTGTTTGTATTACTTATTGGGAACAGCATCATCAAGCTTTGAAATTTCCAATCCAATATTTTCTATTTATATTCATGATAATGCATCTCCATTTGAAATTACATTATGCCATTATGCTATAATAGGCAACTATATTCAGAAACATTTTTGTTTTATTCAGTGTTACGGAAAATACATACATTTGGGCTTTGGTTTGTTGTTTTGGTGTTGTTTCATGCAAGGTCGTCTTCTCTCTTTTCTTCCATATTTCATAAAAGTTTAGACTTGTAACATAAAGAAATTGCCTAAAATGAATTGCTCATAAAAGTCCAATACATACATGTTTATGAATTGCATTATTTATCTCCTTTCTATGCAGTTTTGTGAGTGTCTGAAATCAATCATCCAAGACCAGAGGAGTGTCTTTCTCAGCGTTCTCCTGGGAATGATCTACATCGTCTGCTTTGGCCTCGCACCTTCAACTACATTACCCACAACCCTCATCTCCTTCACTCTGTGGATGGCCGGCTGAGAGGCCAAAGTTCAAACCTTCAAACACTCCGATGGACATTTCAATGGAACTATTTAGGATCGTGTCTTTTCATTGGTCCTTGTGGTGACATTACTTGGCACCTCCCAACTCATACGCCTTTGGTATAGGCCTAAAGTGGCATATCATATGATAGGCCGTTGTCACAGCAAGAGCTACTTTTGATTTGATACTGGCCAGCCAAAAGAAAACAGAGGGCAATGTGGTTGTAGGCCTAGCAATTTACATTTGAGTGTTCATGTCAACACTTACTGTATTGTATGTAGGCCATTAAGGCATTATAAAGCCTTTATAAAGGTCATATGATCCCTCTGTGACCGAAGTATCATCCCTATTTCCCCCCAAAAGGCACATTTTCTACTTTTTAATCTTACTGTGTAAGTCAATGTCGTCTAATCTGTAAATAATTTAATTTCTTCAAAAATGATACTCTTGTATATTTGTTTATATAGATACAGTCAGTTAGAAACTCTTAAGAGTACTACGCTGATTAATACAATACTTTTACGAATGTGTTTTGAGAGCAAATAATTTTGTTTTCCATCAAATACATTGTAAATATAAGAAATGTTAATAAAGATATTGGAAGTCAGCATTTGGTTTGTTTTGGTCTGGTTTCAAGAACAATTTAAATAATTGACTGTATTTTTCAATACAGTTAGGTACATGCAGTCACAGTGCATCTTAATACTCACATTGCATCTCTGTCAATACCACCCACAGCATTTTCAAATGGTCATGTTATTGATGGAATATTGGCCGCATAAAATCCCCAATACATCCCCATAGTATTTCCAAACCCAAATACTTAATCATATAAAGTAGATTTACGCAAGAGCCACACTCATAAAATAAACACATTATCTGGGTAGTATTTCTTAGTAATGACTATGCTTTATTATTTTCTTTCTACGGTACCATATTCACAGTTCCAGACATATCAAGAGTGAGTACAGCTCAACCTGACTGTTTATTCAGGCTAGAAAATATTTCTGACCTTCTAAACTGGGGATTTGTTTTTCTGATTGGCCAATGACAGCCACATAGCCGGAACACTTCCCCCGATTAAACCCTCGGTTGTGAAATTAAGCCGCCCTCAAAACCACACGATTAGCAGAAAGCTCCTTTATTTCTGTCGAAATTGCACTGTAAAGTTGCGAAACCTCTAATGCCACGCGCTTGGCTCCTCCCAGACCCTTAGCCCCGATAAAACGGCCAGGTGTCGAACCTTTGGATATAGTTCTGCCACCATGATCACCTTCCTCCAACTCCTCAGCCTCTTCTTCATTGCTTCCAAAGTGGATGAAGAGGACAAGGACAAAGACTCTAAGTATGACCTGTCCTTGTACAAACGTGGCGACCTTTTGGAAGTTCCTAGAACTCTCTTCACCCATTTCGGGATCTACCTGGGCAACAACCGGGTGGCCCACTTCATCCCGGACATCCTTCCGGTATTCACCAAGAACAAGGCTGCCATCGGCAAGATGGTGACCAACAACCGCCTGATTCTAGGGGTGATCGCCAAGTCGGCGAGCGTCAGGGTGGACTCGTTGGCGGATTTTGCGTATGGCTCGGAGATCCTGGTCAACCACACGGACAAGCTGTGCAGCCAGCCCCCCCTGGAAGGGGACGAGGTGGCCAGGAGGGCAGAGAAGCTCATGGGCTCCATGACCTACAGTTTGCTGTGGTACAACTGTGAACACTACGTCATGTACTGCCGTTATGGCATGGCCATCAGCTACCAGACCTACCAGGTGGAGTATGGGGTTCTCCTTTGTCAGAGCACACTGTTCTTACACATTTTGGGGGTAGCATGTGATCAGACAATCGATGGTGATTTCCCTGGCGACTAAGATCAGTCACTGCAAACTTCTCAGAGTGGAAGCCATTACGTGACCCCCCCCCAATTTAGACGATAGGGTTTGCCAAACCTCCCCTCAACGGTCAGTCCACTGATTTGACCTATCCCAGTTTTAGCACGCCTGATTCACCCTGTCAATCATCAAGCCCTATTATAGTTGTGTGCGAGACGAGTACTGGATTAGATCAGTGGAATGGCTGGGGGTACTGAAGGAGATGTTAAGAAAACAATGCTTTAGTTGAGACTGTAGGAATAACACTGTGAACCCTGAGCCAATATTGCACTTGGTGTTACATAATGCTCAGGGAAATGAACCAATTGTGGGAGGAGTTTTTTTTTTTTTTACCCGGCAAGTCAAGAGTTATTGCTGGTTCAAATTACGGTCAGACAAAGTTTTGTAACACTATTTATACATTATTGAGTGATGAACCTACTGAGACATATTAAAGTGAATCACTGCCGATAAATACGCCGGGGAAGCAAAAACTACATAAACGTATTGCTCAATGACTTGCATTAGTACACAGCTTTGCTGTTAGAGCGTTAGGCTACACACTAAACATTTATTGGAAGGAATCAGCTTTAGCTCAGAGCATATAGTCTCTCCAGCCTTTTCGGAAATACCCCTTTTGGTACATGTGATTGTAGCCACAAAAGTGCCTCTATTTATCCAGTCACCTATGTCATAGGCTCAAAAAGGTCACACGGGAGAGACATTTTCTGAAAGAAATTTGAGCACGTGGGGTTGCGCGGGAAATATGGCAAAGTATTTCAATGAATTTGATGGAACGGACACAGATTACGGGATAATAAAGTGTTGTCGTGAAGTTGACCTCAGTCACCTCACATGCCAAAGCTATTAAGCGGAAAGATACATATAAGGGAAATGATTAGAATGAAACTTTTCTTCAACCGTCAGATATGATTTGGTCTTCCAAGTTAAAGTGCTGTTTCACGCTGACGTCGACTGACTATGTGGGGAAACTATGGTCAAATAGCGGCTTAGTTGCTCAACTCCTTTGTTTTCCAGAATGGATTTAAAACGTCTCTTGTATATATCGGCCTACTTAGGAGTCATTTAGAAACCTAGTTCAGATGATGGCAGTTGGCATACACTAGAGGTGGCTCTGTTGTTCCAGCCCTGCAGTAAAACGCCCGGTTAAAATGATCATGATTCATGGACAAGCTCCTCAAAATCTCAGAGAGCATAAAATGAGTGAGTGTCATCAGGCCCCATATTTATAAGGCATATCAGACTAGGAGTTCTACTCTATAATTAGATCCCTACTATCCATGCATTATAATCTAAAAGTCAAAGCTGGTAATAGATCAACACACCTAGTCACTCTTCGGAATATGGGCCCTGGTCTGAGTTCAGCAGGGCACAGTGTTGTGGAACGCTCAGAAATATATTGGGTAGAACAGACATGAAACCTCTCTGGCATGTAAGTAAGGAATCGGGTAAGCTCTAATCATGGCATTTCTATCTGAACAGACACAGGCGTGCTGGTACCAATATCTAGTCTAGACATGCTGTGGTCACCCCTAGCACAGATGATAGCCAATCAATGTGGGAATACTGCACACTGATGCAAAGTACTGTATGATGAGAGCAGTTGAAAGGGTGTACATTTCTCTGAAAAGGTCAGATGATTCTGTGCTGCGGTGGATAGATTGCTTTTAGGCCAATGAAAGGTGCACTCAAAGGCTGATTCTCTACCCTTCTCCAAAAGTGTGCACTTGCACACTCCCCGTCATGGATTCAAAAGCATCTGATTGGTGCAAGGAGGTAGTTACTAACATTGGTTGAATCCATGAGAGAAAGTGTGAAAGTGCACGCTTTGTGAGAAGTGTGGAGATTTGGGACAAGTCACAGACTTGTTGAGTTGGACTGTAGTGCACTGGTGAGCAGCACCATCTAGTGTTAATGCATTAAAGACCCTCATTTTTTAAAACCTTTATTTAACCTGGCAAGTCAGTTAAGAACAAATACTTAGTTTCAATGATGGCCTAGGAACAGTGGGTTAACTGCCTTGTTCAGGTGCAGAACGACAGATTTTTACCTTGTCAGCTCGGGGATTTGATCTTGCAACCTTCCGGTTACTAGTCCAACGCTCTAACCACTAGGATACCTGCCGCTCATGCGTGGCTGTTTGGCTGTGGCTGTTTACCAAAACAGTGGAGGGGTAACCACTGCTGTTGTTTGAATCACAGTTTGAATCACAGTTTGCTTTAATGTAGACTCAGTTTAAAAACATGCATTGTAATATAAATGAGTAGGTCCGAGTACCCCTGGATGGGTACCACTGTTACACAGTACTTTATTAAATAGAGGTACTGTATTTATGGTTGAATCACAATGTTCTGTCAAATTAAGACATGTCATGCTGTTTCATAAATTGCTGTATCTTCATTGTATTTGCCTCTTGGCCTGAGCTCCTTTAAAAGGAGATTTGCATCTCAATGGTTACAAATGGATGTGGATGAATAAATAAATAAAATTGACAATAACGATTATCCATTAGAATATCAGAGGCCCCAATTCAATCAAACAAAGACAAGGGCTTTCAAAGATAAAGGCAAAGAGCACTCCTCTTTTTCACTCAACGTTAATAAGATTGTGAGTGTTAAAACACTCACAAGCTTTCATTCATCTTGTGGATAGAACAATCTGTAAAGAATACTTACTCTTGCTTCTCTCTCCTGCAGTTCTGTTTGACAGTGAGGAAGATCATCTGCAGCAGAATGAACGCCTACCTCACAGCTCTGTGTGGAACGGGCACCGTGTTATACCTGGGCTCCCTAACGCTGCTCAACACAGTACCCACCCTGCTCGTCCCCTTCACCATCTGGATGGCATCGTAAAAACGTCCACAGACACACAGAGAGGCTCATTGACATGACTGCGGAATATGGAAGGCTTAAATCATGTCCCACTATCAGTATCACTGTTCATGGGAGAGAAAAAAGCATTGTGGGAAATGTCACATTTGTGTTGATCGTCAATTTTATTTGACATATTTTTATTAGACATATTATATTAGACATATTATATTAGTTTAAAGTTTTTTTTATAGAAGAGTAACCATCTTACACATCTGGTATTTACTGTGTATAACAGTCTTTAAATGGACAGCCATGTTATTTAAAAAAAAGTTTTTCCTGATAAAGGCATTGTTTTGACAGTATATAATGGACATCTTGGCCTTTATGGTCACAAATATACAGACAATAATGACATTGGGACAGGATGGACAAGGTGCCATACTCCGACAGGTTGAATGTACTGAACTGTGGCTTTCAACTAAATTCACGGCCTACTCTCCCTTGCGCAACTTTTCAATTAGCCTATTGTATCTGAATTCTTCTGTATTTAAAACTAAATTGTGCAAATTGTCTTCTCCTGTTGTTGCCCTTACCTATACTCCCAGTAGATAACACTGTAAGTAACATTGCCACGCTTCTGAATGAAGGCATTCTTTTGGAATACACGGGGAGACAAGACAAGTCTACGGGGAAATCCCAGGCTCTGAATACAGAAGTCCCAGAAATATAGTCAATTGTGCTCAATTCTCGGCCATTATTGTTTGTGGTGGTTTCAGCATGGTTCAAGCATGGCTGAAAGGGTCTCTGCTACTGTAGTGATAAGAAGCAGTGTTTTCTCAGTCGGCGATATCCTTTCCATCCATTTCGGTCTCCCACTGGCCTATTCAGAAATAATAACAAACCAGGGCAAAAATGTAAGTTCAGAAGTAATCCGATGTCAACAGTGCTGACATTTCCTTTCCTAATATGGCATATCGGATGGCAGATTGAACTCATGACTGCAGTAAACATAACGTACATGTAAACATTCGATGCTAAGGATGATTAAACATTCAATTATGAAAGTATTTGGGGAATCGGAGGAGACAAAACATTGAGATTGCATTACATGGGTTTGTGAGTAAATGTCTTCTTCTGTTACTGAGGACACTAGACATTCACGTGTAATACATGTGTTGTTAAGACAGTACTGGGACATACTGTGTGCCCAGAAACACTACATTTAAAATAGCATTTTACTGAGAAAAAATATTTATCATATATTTCAAATTTAAAAAGGCTTTTCTATTCCACTTTCTATTCCGTGAATGTTCTCAAATTATAATTATTTAACACATACAAGCCCCATAGCTATACAAACAGCGGGACTGTGATTACTTCCTGTCAAAACACATCATTTAAATGACCCACCATTAGGTGAGCTCTGCACGTGCAAAATAATGATAATGGTGAACTAATGAGAAATATCTAGAACATTTGGGAAACGCACCCTTTTTTAAAGGTTCAAATATAAAGACATTGCTAGGCCTTTCCTGCATGCAAAAAATTCTAATAGGTTGCCTAATTTCAGCTTATGTGACAAACACTAAACTTAAGAATGGGAAGCATAGAAATAGGGCACATAGAATAGAGCTACAGCTTCTTAGACTTGCTTTCAATTAGAATCACAGATCTACAACTATCATTTCTATGTGAATTTGGTCAGGTCACTCAAAAAGTTAGATATTGCAGCTTTAAATGTCAGTTAAAAAAAAAGTAAAATGCCTCTTTAACACTTCCTCTCAAAGATACAGTACACCCAGTCTAAAATGACACGCATCATCTAAATCATCAACGAAAAACTTTCATTCCATATACCTCATTAGAAATCGCAATACTGCCTTGCTTTTACAGTGCTCAATCATCGAGGGACAATAAAATAAAAAAAATGCCCGTGGGTGGTGGTTGACTCTCAGTGGTAGTTAGGTGGCCACCTCACTAAGTTCTCATATCATCTCCGTGGAAGATTCTGGCCACGTGTAATGGACACAAATCTCTCTCCCTATCTCTTGCTTTTTGTCTTTCACTCTCCCTCCCTCCCTCTTACTTTCTCCCTCTCCCTATCTCTTGCTTTTTGTCTTTCACTCTCCCTCCCTCCCTCTTACTTTCTCCCTCCCTCCCTCTTACTTTCTCCCTCTCCCTATATTACAACCCAGGCAGATGGCTGACTGCAAAGTAGAAAATTGCAGTTAGAATAATCAACATTCTATTCCGGTGGGGTCTGTGTGGGACCCTCCATAAGGCAAACACTGAGGGGTAATATAGACTACTGGTAATGGTGCACAACGGAGTGGTCTCGCGGTTTAATAACCAAGCAGCGACTCGCTCACTCAATATGTGGATCATTTGGTGAATTTTTCATGACAGCTGGATCCAGAGTTCTGAGTTAGTCTGTGGTTATTTTTTTTAACCCAGGAAACCTACAGGTAAACTGCCAAAATATAAGAAACACTAACATAAAGTGTCTTAAGACGGCAATGGGCCACGACGAGCCAGAACAGCTTCAATTCACCTTCACATAGAGAAGGGATGCCACACCAGTCTTCCCTGAGAAATTCCATCATGTGGTGATTTGTTGATGATGGTGGAAAGCACTGTCTCAGGCGTCGCTCCAGAATCTCCCATGGGCTCAATTGGGTTGAGATGTGGCAACAGACGGCCATGGCATATGGTTTACATCATTTTCATGCTCATCAAGTCATTCAGTGACCACTCCTGCCCTGCGGATGGGGGAATTGTCATCCTATGGAGGCATAGCCATGGTAGCCAAAATAATGGCCTGCCCCAGCATTTCTAGACATGACCCTAAGCATGATGGGATGGTAATTGTTCAATTAACTCCGTAATCACAACTGTGATGGAAGCACCTGCTTTCAATATACTTTGTATCCTTCATTTACTCAAGTGTTTCCCTTATTTTGGCAGTTAACTGTAGCTAAGTCATTAGCAGTCAATAGTAAGGCACGTATTATACACACCATCGCTCAATTCTCCCTTGGATAAGAGAAGCGAGGCTAATTGAATCTACCTTCTAATTAGTTTGTTTGCAAAATCTGTTTCATTCCTTAAAGCTCGACGCCATAGGATGTGCAAACAACAATGATTGCATGTGTGATAGACAGCAGAGTATGTACTAGTGTTATTCTATTTTGTTGGTATAATGCTGGATGCTCATTTGGTCAACACAAAAACAACAAGATGTGCCAGTGGCTCCGTTTCACCTATCGCAGATCTCAGCTTTAATCGCAGATCTCAGCTTTAATCGCAGATCTCAGCTTTAATCGCAGATCTCAGCTTTAATCGCAGATCTCAGCTTTAATCGCATGTGAATATTACAGACAGTCCCAAGGCCTTGCCTTATAAATCGGCCGTCAAAAGTAACTTCACTGGAGTGTGAACAAGTGGGATTTTGCTTGATCCTGCTATTTTGATTGGTTGGATTAAGCACGATGTCCCCGTAAAATATCTTGTATTTTAAGCCGCTACGTTTCAGAACTCGAGGTGACACTTCAAGACACTTTTCGGCAACGGAAAACCTAGTTATCACGGTGCAAATGCCTGCTATTTACATTTGGCTGCTAGGCCCGTAAAACGGTACACATGACATTACCGAATCTCCACTTCAGCTACAAACCTACAATACACTGATCTATAACATGGTATCATACCATTTTATTATAAACGTCTCTTCCTCCAATCCTCGCCCTAGGTCCAGAGAAATCAGCCAGATTTATGCCCCCCCCCCACAGACCCTTGGTGGAGGCGGTCAGGTAGAGAGCATCAATAGTAAGAGAACATTACCTAACCACGCCAAGGGCACGAATCCGGGAGAGAGGCACAAAGTGCTATTGATTTAGTGGTTCTGTGGATCACGCCTACAATTCACTGGAACCATATGGAGGGAGGGCAGTGCTGTAACAACCTCTGCTAAGCTGGAGTGGAAATCCCGGGGCCTTGCCACGAGCACACGTCTTGTTATGTGGCCTATGTGCTGTGCATCTTCCATTCATTAGAGCCACTGTAGGGAGAGCGGAGGCTGGAGTCTCTTCTGCAATTACAAGGCTTTGAAACGGTTGCCTGTTCCTGTTTGTCGCCTTCTTCAATTGTCATCGGGCATGATCGGAGATCCTTCTGTTTCTTTTATACGACTGCAAACACTGTGGCGGCTTTAAGGAAGGACACTAGGTTTCATTTAAAGAGTTGATTCTTGGGAGCTGTCCTCAAGCAGCCTCCTGAACCGTTCCAGATGAATTAGGTGTCAGGCCCAATGCTGTGTAGCCCGGGTGAGGACCGAGGAGAAGGTAATGAAAGGAATCCCATCAGGTATCACTCCCAATTCAATAGACGCCATTGTGGAAAGGTGATTTCGGTTCCGTATCACAGTTGCGTGTTGTGCTATCGACCATATGCCTCTCTGGTGATCTCAATGCTCTTGGCACATCATTTTAAACCAAAGCCAAGGTAAGATCAAGTTTAAAACACACTGACCTGCTTTGAACTGTCTATCTGGCCAATGACATTCTAATAAATGTCTGTCAGAGATGTTGTATTCACCTAATATCATACACATGACAATATGGCTTTCATCTAACATGGACAAGTACGTGATAAATACCCATCGGGCAAAAATGGAGAGTCAAAGACCTGTTTGTGGACGTCAACATTTACAAGCAGGAATGTGGTTAAAACATGCAAAGCTGTCAGGCCGCCTTCATTTGACCTGTGGCTTAATGCAAAGCTGTCAGGCCGCCTTCATTTGACCTGTGGCTTAATGCAAAGCTGTCAGGCCGCCTTCATTTGACCTGTGGCTTAATGCAAAGCTGTCAGGCCGCCTTCATTTGACCTGTGGCTTAATGCAAAGCTGTCAGGCCGCCTTCATTTGACCTGTGGCTTAATGCAAAGCTGCTAGTAATTAGACATGAATATGATAATGTCAATTGATTTGAAGCGCAAACATTTTCTTTGCATTCGGGCCAATAATTGAATTCTCCAGTCGACATGAATCTGTGATCTGTGTGGCTGAATTCTGTCTGGGTCCTGGGCAAGAACATTTGACACCATCATCTTGGCAGCTGAGAGAAAATGTTGCTAAAGAATACTAACTACCTCTGTAAGCGAAAATTCGTACATTTTTTTTAGCACAGGCCTATTTATTTCTGCAACAACACACTCATCACATATTGTACGCAAGCTAGTGACCGTGTCGCTTAAAACCATTGTCATCGGGAAAAGAGGGTAGTCTGTCAGCTGATCATTGATAATTTATGTAAATCTGCTAGCTAGCTCGCTCAATATTTGTTTTTACTGATTGTGATTTATCTTCAATGCTCTTAAATAATAACTTCATAATATAGGCAAAAATTCATAATCTTCTAACTCATGATATATGGCTGGCATGGCTTGGATATTTCAGTCATTATGGTGGTTAGCTAGAGTCCACACAACCCGTGTTCAGTGCTTAATTTGTAAATTGGGAGGTGCCGGAACAAAAAGTGAGCGAGAGAGTGGGGTGACCTGGGGAGGTACAGGAACAAAAAGTGAGCGAGAGAGTGGGGTGACCTGGGGAGGTACAGGAACAAAAAGTGAGCGAGAGAGTGGGGTGACCTGGGGAGGTACAGGAACAAAAAGTGAGCGAGAGAGTGGGGTGACCTGGGGAGGTACAGGAACAAAAAGTGAGCGAGAGAGTCGGGTGACCTGGGGAGGTACAGGAACAAAAAGTGAACGAGAGAGTGGGGTGACCTGGGGAGGTACAGGAACAAAAAGTGAGCGAGAGAGTGGGGTGACCTGGGGAGGTACAGGAACAAAAAGTGAGCGAGAGAGTGGGGTGACCTGGGGAGGTACAGGAACAAAAAGTGAGCGAGAGAGTGGGGTGACCTGGGGAGGTACAGGAACAAAAAGTGAGCGAGAGAGTGGGGTGACCTGGGGAGGTACAGGAACAAAAAGTGAGCGAGAGAGTCGGGTGACCTGGGGAGGTACAGGAACAAAAAGTGAACGAGAGAGTGGGGTGACCTGGGGAGGTACAGGAACAAAAAGTGAGCGAGAGAGTGGGGTGACCTGGGGAGGTACAGGAACAAAAAGTGAGCAAGAGAGTGGGGTGACCTGGGGAGGTACAGGAACAAAAAGTGAGCGAGAGAGTAGGGTGTCCTGGGGAGGTACAGGAACAAAAAGTGAGCGAGAGAGTGGGGTGACCTGGGGAGGTACAGGAACACACTTCATGGGTGGATTGGCCTTCTGCAAACTGCAGAGGGGCCAGACCATATTTTATTAGGGTAAAAAAATACATAATTGTACAGTTGAAGTTGGAAGTTTACATACACTTAGGTTGGAGTCATTAAAACTCGTTTTTCAACCACTCAACACATTTCTTGGAAACAAACTATAGTTTTGGAAAGTCAGTAAGGACATCTACTTTGTGCATGACACAAGTAATTTTTCCAACAATTGTTTACAGATCGATTATTATTATTATTATCACAATTCCAGTGGGTCAGAAGTTTACATACACTAAGTTGACTGTGCCTTTAAACAACTTGGAACATTCCAGAAAATTATGTCATGGCTTTAGAAGCTTCTGATTGACTCAAGTGATGTAAATCAGCCTATTGGAAGTGTACCTGTGGATGCATTTCAAGGCCTACCTTCAAACCCAGTGCCTCTTTGCTTGACATCATAGGACAATCAAAAAAAATCATCCAAGACCTCAGAAAAAAAGTGGACCTCCACATGTCTGGTTCATCCTTGCAAGCAATTTCCAAACGCCTGAAGGTACCACGTTCATCTGTACAAACAATAGTACGCAAGTATAAACACGGTGGGACCACACAGCCGGCATACTGCTCAGGAAGGAGATGCGTTCAGTCTCCTAGAGATTAACGCACTTTGGTGTGAAAAATGCAAATCAATCCCAGAACAACAGCAAAGGACATTGTGAAGATGCTGGAGGAAATAGGTACAAAAGTCTCTATATCCACAGTAAAACAAGTCCTATATCGACATAACCTGAAAGGCCGCTCAGCGAGGAAGAAGTCACTGCACCAAAACCACCATTAAAAAGCCAGACTACGGTTTGCAACTGCACATGGGGACAAAGATGGTACTTTCTGGAGAAATATCCTCTGGTCTGATGAAACACAAATATAATGGTTTGGCCATAAAAAATGGGGAGGCTTGCAAGCCGAAGAACACCATCCCAACTGTGAAGCACGGGGGTGGCAGCATCATGTTGTGGGGGTTCTTTGCTGCAGGAGGGACTGGTGGACTTTACAAAATAGATGGCATCATGAGCAATTGAAAATTATCTGGATATATTGAAGCAACATCTCAAGACATCAGTCAGGAAGTTAAATCTTGGTTGCAAATGAGTCTTCCAAATGGACAATGACCCCAAGCATACTTCCAAAGTTGTGGCAAAATGGCTTAAGGACAACAAAGTCAAGGTATTGGAGTGGCCATCACAAAGCCCTGACCTTAGAACTGAAAAACCGTGTGCGAGCAAGGAGGCCTTACAAACCTGACTCAGTTACACCAGCTCTGTCAGGAGAAATGGGCCAAAATTCCCCCAACTTATTGTGGGAAGCTTGTGGAAGGCTACCTGACACATTTGACCCAAGTGAAACAATTTAAAGGCAATGCTACCAAATACTACACTGCTCAAAAAAATGAAGGGAACACTAAAATAACACATCCTAGATCTGAATGAATGAAATATTTGTATTAAATACTTTTCTCTTTACATTGTTGAATGTGCTGACAACAAAACCACACAAAAATTATCAATGGAAATCAAATTTATCAACCCATGGAGGTCTGGATTTGGAGTCACACTCAAAATTAAAAGTGGAATACCACACTTCGGGCTGATCCAACTTTGATGTAAAGTCCTTAAAACAAGTCGAAATGAGGCTCAGTAGTGTGTGTGGCCTCCACGTGCCTGTATGACCTCTCTACAACGCCTGGGCATGCTCCCGATGAGGTTGCGGATGGTCTCCTGAGGGATCTCCTCCCAGACCTGGACTAAAGCATCCGCCAACTCCTGGACAGTCTGTGGTGCAACGTGGCGTTGGTGGATGGAGCGAGACATGATGTCCCAGATGTGCTCAATTGGATTCAGGTCTGGGGAACGGGCGGGCCAGTCCATAGCATCAATGCCTTCCTCTTGCAGGAACTGCTGATACACTCCAGCCACATGAGGTCTAGTATTGTCTTGCATTAGGAGGAACCCAGGGCCAACCGCACCAGCATATGGTCTCACAAGGGGTCTGAGGATCTCATCTCGGTACCTAATGGTAGTCAGGCTACCTCTGGCGAGCACATGGAGGGCTGTGTGGCCCCCCAAAGATATGCCACATCACACCATGACTGACCCACCACCAAACCGGTCATGCTGGAGGATGTTGCAGGCAGCATAACGTTCTCCACGGCGTCTCCAGACTGTCACATGTGCTCAGTGTGGACCTGCTTTCATCTGTGAAGAGCACAGGGCGCCAGTGGCGAATTTGCCAATCTTGGTGTTCTCTGGCAAATGCCAAACGTCCTGCACAGTGTTGGACTGTAAGCACAAACTCCACTTGTTGATGTCGGGCCCTCATACCACCCTCATGGAGTCTGTTTCTGACCGTTTGAGCAGACACATGCACATTTGTGGTCTGCTGGAGGTCATTTTTCAGGGCTCTGGCAGTGCTCCTCCTTGCACAAAGGCGGAGGTCCTGATGCTGGGTTGTTGCCCTCCTACGGCCTCCTCCACGTCTCCTGATGTACTGGCCAGTCTCCTGGTAGCGCCTCCATGCTCTGGACACTACGCTGAAAGACACAGCAAACCTTCTTGCCACAGCTCGCATTGATGTGCCATCCTGGGTGAGCTGCACTACCTGAGCCACTTGTGTGGGTTGTAGACTCCGTCTCATGCTACCACTAGAGTGAAATCCCCGCCAGCATTCAAAAGTGACCAAAACATCAGCCAGGAAGCATAGGAACTGAGAAGTGGTCTGTGGTTATCACCTGCAGAACCACTCCTTTATTGGGGGTGTCTTGCTAATTGCCTATAATTTCCACCTGTTCCACCAGTGTTGCTTCCTAAGTGGACAGTTTGATTTCACAGAAGTGTGATTGACTTGGAGTTACATTGTGTTGTTTAAGTGCTCCCTTTATTTTTTGAGCAGTGTATATATATATATATATATATATATATATATATATATATATATATATATATATATATATATATGCATGTATGTGTGTGTGAATAACTAGCTTACTAAAATTTACAAAATGGTGAGTAAAGGGTTTGGAAATGCCTTTAAAATAAAGTGTTACCCTAGGGGGTTGTTGGGCCCAGCACATGCAGTGTGGTCCCCTGGTCTTCCTGTCCCAGTGATGCTAGGCTGCTGCAGTCAAGTGTAGTGGGCGTTGGGAGAAAAGACACACAGAGAGTGAAAGAGTGATAGAGAGAGACACATGTAACGCCAATTTATTTATATTTTGGCTCTATAGTATATATTTCCTATATGTAATACTAATTAACCATTATGTATGACAGCCAGGCATTTATATTTGCAATATAATTAGCTTGGCTTTCATGCGCCAATGGTCATCTATTAGGTATTCATTCAGTAGTCTATCTTCATAATCTAATAAATGTGTTTATTCATTCACAACTGGGATATTGCTGGGCCCAGCACAGGCAGTGTGGTTCCCTGGTCTTCTGGTGCCAGTGCTGTGGAAAAGGATGCTAGGCTTAGCAGAGAAAGCTCAGAGGTGAGTGCAGTGGAGGTAGGAAGAAAACAAGAGACACAGATCAAATCAAATCTTATTAGTCACATGCATCAAATACAACAGAGATTGCACGTTTGCTAGCAGAATGGAAGGAAGTGGGGATTTATTCGATCGCCTACGAATTCTCAGAAGGCAGCCTGCCCTCCGGCGATTCTGCCAGTCCGTGGTGAGTAAATCACAGTCCTGATGTCCAGAAGTTATTTTCGGTCATAAGACGGTAGCGGCAACATTATTTACAAAATAAGTCATTTTTATTTATTTACAAACAACGCAAATGAACAAACAAAGAAACAAAATTGGATGGGGGCACGTAAAACATCTGCCTTCTTCTCCGGCGCAATTTTGTACTGTCACTTCCTTAATATGTTGGCTCTATATGAATGAAGGTTCCGGGAGCACCCTGAGGGCATTGAGAGCATTTCGGGGTTGGATGTATTTTAATTTTGAACAGCGTGTGCGGTGTAAGATAAGATCTATATCATTTTTGTAGTAATTGCTTTTGGTATGTGTCAAGTACAATAAAAATGTATTTTGACAAAATACATTGTAGCTGCAGCAGCCAATGAGAAGACTTGGAGGCGTGGCTTGTTGGGGGCTTTTTGGCCTACCACGAGACAGATTGTATTGTGTTGTGTTCTGTGATACGTATTTATTCCCCCCCCCCCCCCCATATGGGTTCTTCGTTTGGTTGATTCGCGTGGTTAAGCATCATTAGGTGAGCTTGTTGAGCTTGTTCAAAGAGCAGGACTCTGCAAGACTTTGACCAGGTAATACCAGTTAGCCTTGATGGTTTAATCTGAAGAATGTCAAGACACCGTATCCACAAAGCCCTTATCGAAGTGTTTGAAGCTTTGGTTCCCCCACTACAGAGGCTTCTAGTTGTAACTTTACCTCCCTCAACAGCATTGCCTACATTTCGACCTTGGCACAGAGAACCAGAAAGTGACACAAAGGGTGAAAAGGTAGTTGTGGCAACCTTAGCTATGATCTGATTCCCGCCTCGCGTTCTCTGCAGACTGATCCGACTGCCTGAAATCTTTTGAAATGGCGAGTGCAGCTCGCTTTCTGCCGCGGCTTTATTAAAAGCGAGGGGTAAACGCCGCACGGCCGGAGTGGCAGTAATTGCGATACATTTTGTTCCCGAGATAAGGTCTGCCAGACAGCACATAGCCCATTAGCCCCGGCCATGAGAAACCATGTGGATGGCAACACTAGGCTAAACTGATTATACACACACTGGAAACACGGTGCAAGTCGCCTAGCGATGGACCCCGTTCGTCATGTTCTGAATGCAAATTGGCCAGTTATTTTCCACTGATGAAGATGACTGAAATTCGACCGTTGGGATGATTCAATTTAGGTTCACAGAGTAGAGCCTTGGAAATTGGAGGTGAGGCTAGAGATGGAACTAAAGTGGATTAGCGCGGCGTAACCCTCAAAAACCTGCCTAAATGTCCACACTGCCGTATGAAAAGACCACACCTTGAGTTTTTCATTACTCTTGAGCTCAAAATCGCTCAATTGATACTGCTTGAGATGTCTCGGGCCAAAGTTGTCATCGGAACGGCTGTCAAACTGACATGAAGTGTTGGCGGTGTTGTGTAAGATCCTATCGTGTTTGCCCCAAGAGCATTAGGTGTACCCGCTGATGTCATAGGCCTCTTGAGCAATCTCTATAAGAAAAACCCAACGTATTGGAAATGCAATGAAAGCAGTCAGAGCAATATGTCACACAACATCCATCTTGAACTGCAGCGGCCTTCACCATTCATAGCAGTTAGTCTTACGGATGTAAACAATAGGAATTGCCGCCCTGTACATCTTATTATTCTGGCCGTGTGTCACATCTGTTCATTTAGATAGACCGTAGGCCTTCTGAGAATCGATGGAACTCTTTACTGCCTCATCCCTTGTGCTTACATCCTGTTCTCATACAATTGAGCTCATTGATAGCAATCCATTTCATTCCATTCATTTTCTCGGCACAAACTACAATCTATATCGTCATCCTGCCGTCTATGAGGACAATATATTATAGCAGTCCCTGCGCTTGAAAATCAGCTCTCTGTCTCCCATCGTGTTCATTACAAACAGGTGATATTGGGGCATCGTGTTATTTAATGGACTAGATTAAGAGCCCCTGACACCGGGGCTACTGCAGTCTGCACTTGGGTCTTACCTTGTTTCCTGATAGACATGGTATATTGCTGATGGATGGCTATACCTCCAAGAAGTCGAAATAAACAGACAATTGAACAATGATGTTTCACCTGCTTTTCAGACCTATGGCTAACAAACATTGGGCATAGCCAAGTTATTTTTTCACAAAATCTACATGACAGCTCTCCAAGAACAGGGTTGGAGAGCCCTGGATAAGTCAGATTGACACAATTGTGGCGAAATTACAAGGAAACTTAGTTAACTTGTTTGTGGTTTGCAGCATCTGTCTGACTGGCCTGCCCTGAAGGTGCAGAAGAGCACCCCTTTTACAGACTGTGGCCATATCTGAGAGGTGTTTCATAATACCACTTTATATTACAATGTCGAGGCTTGTGTTAGCCAAGGCTTCTACTCTAGCCTGTTTGTTTAGGGGGATTTCATAAGTCTTCTGGGAATTCTTTGATTTTAAAATGAGACAATGGGGCTTGTTGCTCGCAAGTTGACATTGACTTTAAAACAAGGTCAAAAACCACGTGTACTTGTTTGAGTGGTTTGCAAGCCAGTCAGAGGAATTTGCCAGAGCCTATGGGCTCTAATGCATGTTATAATTGCCTTGAAGTGCTGAAGCTCTCAGTATGCCCCATGTATTCATCACTTCAATGGTTTGTGTCATTATTTAACCATCTGCGTATTAGTACCAAGGGCTTTGGCTATAAGGAGGCTTGGCAGACTAACTTCATTTGAGGCCACGTGAGGTCTTGAACCATAATGGTGGCAACAGAACAAGAGGCGCAATTACCTGCGGCATGGCCCGATATGGATCAACTCCATGGTTTCCCTTTGTTAAAGCCTCATTGTCTCCTGATTATTGCATTTCCTGTCAGTAGCCTACGGAGGAACCGTGCACCCAGCAGTGGCTTTCACATCAGTACCGGTCCATAGAGGCACATTCAGAGCAGAATGGGAAATTATAAAAATTTGGTGTTAAATAAAAACAGACAATATTATATATCATTTGACTTTGCAATCTTCTATGTTGTAGGCTATTTAGATTACAAACACCCAATGTCAACTTTGAGATCTTATGTGGCAGGGCGGGCAAACTATCCCAGATTACATGGGGAAAACAAGCATTTCGGTACAGCCGCAATGACATCTGCTGAACACGTGTGACAAATCAAATTTGATTTGAAACAACAGCCGTGAGCTGCTCAGTGACACGGGCCTACTGGATGTGACCTGCCAAAGTCATACAGCTGCACCATTGAGAGCATCTTGACTGGCTACATCACCGCTTGGCATTTGGCCAAAAAGCACTAAAGAGGGTAATGCGTATGGCCCAGTACATCACTGGGGCTGAGCTCCCTGCCATCCAAGACCTCTATACCAGGCGGTGTCAGAGGAAGGCCCCTGAAAATTGCCAAAGACTTCAGGTCATAGACTGTTCTCTCTGCTACCGCACAGCAAGCGGTACCGATTCACCAAGTCTGGAACCAACAGGACCCTGAAAAGCTTCTACCCCCAAGCCATAAGACTTCTAAATAGTTAGTCCGGTTAGCTATTTAACTATCGGCATTGGCCGTTTTTGAAGCATCACATGCGCTTCTGCTACTGTTTACGATCTGTCACTTTATTCCTGGTTATATGTCCATATCTACCTCAATTACCTCGTACCCCTGCACATTGACTCGGTACTGTTACCCATTGTATAGAGCCAAGTTATTATTACTCATTGTGTATCTGTTATTACTTTTCTATTATTTCACCATTTTCCTTCTCTGCATTGTTAGGAAGGGCCCCGTAAGTAAGCATTTCACTGTTAGTCCACACCTGTTGTCGGCGACGCATATGACGAATACAATATGATTTGATTTAGATGACGGTTGCATCAACGCAGCCCTTAGCTGCTTTAAAAAAAAACAAATCCGATTGCATGCTGATAACTTGCAACAGGTAGTTTACCTCAGGCATATCTTCTGGATGATATTAGCCGTGACGTTGTCGTACTAAGAGTCTGAGTTTCAATGCGTGTGTTTGAACTGGAAATGGATGAGAAATAATTCATCGTTAAGGCATATACATTCTCCCTCGAGGCAATGAGGGGGGTTTGATTAATCTGGCCCGGGGTACACCGGGTTATGGCCCGTTGCGTCATCAGGCGAAAGCAGGGGAAGAGGTGCGCATTTCTAAAATCAAACAGTAATCTGCCCTCACGTCCGGAGAGCTACTGGGTGTGCAGGCTTTTGTTCAAGCACTGCTCAAAAACAGAGACCGCTTATCAAGGTCTGGTTGAGCAGCTCATTACTAAAATGTGGTTTGTTAGAGGCGGACTGGAATTAAAAACCTGCACACCCATTAGCTCTCCTGGAGGAGGGTTTACTACCCTTGATGTAAAACATTGCAACATTACAATCAAATTCGTTTTATGCCTTTCGAAATAATTTGGCTCATTCAATATATCAAATGGCTAATGGTAGGCTACACATATTTTTATTCAACTGAAGCATGCCCACACATTTTCAGGAAATGTATATTTTCTAGTTTAGTCATCTTCATCTTAGAAGTGTTTATTTTGCAGGCTGACTAGCATCTATTGACTTGCAATGTCAAATACACTGGAAGTATCTACAGTGCCTTTGGAAAGTATTCAGACCCCTTGACCTTTTCCACATTTTGTTACGTTACAACTTTATTCTAAAATATATAATGTTTTTTTCCTCATCAATCTACACAAAATACCCCACAATGACAAAGCAAAAAACATTTTTATTTCGGCTAATTTATTATAAAAAAACTGAAATATCACATTCACGTAAGTATTCAGACCCTTTACTCAGTACCTGCTGAAACACCTTTGGCAGCGATTACAGCCTCGAGTCTTCTTGGGTATGACGCTACAAGCTTGGCACACCAGTATTTTTTGAGTTTCTCCCATTGTTCTCTCAATCTCTGTCAGGTTGGATGGGGAGCATTGTCTCTCCTGAGATGTTCAATTCAGTTCAGTTCAAGTCTGGGCTCTGGCTGGGCCACTCAAGGACATTCAGAGACTTGTCCCGAAGCCACTCCTACTTTGTCTTGGCTGTGTGCTTAAGATCGCTGTCCTGTTGAAAGGTGAACCTTCACCCCAGTCTGAGGTCCTGAGCACTCTGGAGCACTCTGGAGCATGTTTTCATCAATGATCCTTCTGTACTTTGCTCCGTTCATCTGCCTCGATCCTGACTAGTCTCCCAGTCCCTGCTGCTGAAAAACATCCCCACAGCATGATGCTGCCACCACCATGCTTCATGGTAGGGATGGTGCCAGACGTCCTCCAGGCGTGACGCTTGGCATTCAGGCCAAAGAGTTCAATCTTGGTTCAATCAGACCAGAGAATTTGTGTCAAGTCTTTAGGCGCCTTTTGGAAAACTCCAAGCGGGCTGTCATGTGCATTTTACTGAGGAATGGCTTCTGTCTGGCCAGTCTACCATAAAGGGCTGATTGGTGGAGTTCTGCAGAGATGGTTGTCCTTCTGGAAGGTTCATCCATCTCCACAGAGGAACTCTAGAGCTCTGTCAAAGTCACAATCGGTTTCTTGGTCACCTCCCTGACCAAGGCCCTTCTTCCTGGATTGCTTAGTTTGGCCGGGTGGCCAGCTCTAGGATGAGTCTTGGTGGTTCCAAACTTCTTCCATTTAAGAATGATGGCCATTGTGTTCTTGTGGACCTTCAATGCTGCAGACATTTTTTGGTACCATTCCCCAGATCTGTGCCTCGACACAATCCTGTCTCAGATCTCTACGGACAATTTATTCGACCTCATGGTCGTAAATGTGATATCTGTTTTTTATGATTAATATATTTGCAACCATTTCTAAAAACCTGTTTTCACTTTGTCCTTATGGGGTATTGTTTGTAAATTGCTGAGGATTTTTTGTTATTTAATCCATTTTTAGAATACTGAATACTTTCTGAAGGCACTATACAAAACAAGTTTTGAAGGCCCATATTCAAAAAGAAAGGCCAACTAATACAATGGTGAAGTGAATGTTTAGTTTAGTCAAAAATAATTGTGTAAATTAATCATATGAATCGTTCAAAAAGTAAATCAACTTTTTATGACCTTATTCATTGGTGGAACGTTTTTTGGAACATGATGAAAACATTAATACATGCTAATAATAGCTAAACAGTTAACTAGAGGTTACAATATATGTTTTGAATTGGCTACCTAGTTCATCTGTTCTCTATCATATTTTATAGGCTAGGCCAACCTGCTGCTGTAATGTCCGACTCGCTCTCTCTCCTTGAGCAACTGCCCACTAGTCTGGCACTATGCAGGTGATGTGCTCAAATAGATGCACTAGTGTTATTCTGATCCTGGCTGATATGTTGCATTTTATTCGATTAAATATTTTAAAACCGTGGCTAAATAAAATATATTATGAGAAATTATGAAATTAATTTCCATTACTTTTCAGATTCGATCATTTTCCAAAACCTTTCCAGGCCTGGGAAACGGCATTTTAAAATTCCATGACTTTTCCAGGATTTTCATGATGCAAGAACCCTGCATCAGACAGAACTGGGCTCCTGGCTCATGCCATGCCATGCTCCTGGCTCATGTCATGCCATGTAGGTGTGTAAAACACACCTACATGGGCGCCATGGCGAGATTAATAGAACACACTTAACCCTTAATGTATTTGTCAGGGTTATTAGCGCATTTCATATAATCTCCCCCTCCCTCGCTCTCTTTAAACTGTCCACAGAATATGCGCTCCTTGAAAGGAGTCCACAGCATGCTCGTCTTGTTGCGCGCCTACCTCTTTGTGATCTCCAATCAGTTAGTTAGCGGATTATTGTGTAGCTTCCTAAATATGTCTATGTACAATACAATAAATATGTGTTGATATCACAGACAAAATGCTGTAACTTGAAAAAGGGATTTATGTAATGTTAAAACTTCTTACGGCTCAGATCCCGTTAACGGGATTGACTTGACAACAGCCAGTGAAAGTGCAGGGCGCCAAATTCAAACAACATAAATTTCATAATTAAAATTCCTCAAACATACAAGTATTTTACACCATTTTAAAGATAAACTTGTTGTTAATCCCACCACAGTGTCCGATTTCAAAAAGGCTTTACGATGAAAGCACACCATCGGATTATGTTAGGTCAGTACATAGTCACAGAAAAACACAGCCATTTTTCCAGCCAAAGAGAGGAGTCACAAAAAGCAGAAATAGAGATAAAATGAATCACTAACCTTTGATGATCTTCATCAGATGACACTCATAGGACTTCATGTTACACAATACATGTATGTTTTTTTCCGATAAAGTTCATATTTATATGCAAAAACCTTAGTTTACATTGGCGCGTTATGTTCAGTAATGTTTTGCCTCCAAAACATCCGGTGATTTTGCAGAGAGCCACATCAATTTACAGAAATACTCATAATAAACATTGATAAAAGATTTGTTTTACATGGAACTTTAGATAAACTTCTCCTTCATGCAACCGCTGTGTCAGATTTTTTAAAAACTTTACGGAAAAAGCACACCATGCAATAAACTGAGTACAGCACTCAGACACAAAAACAAGCCATACAGGTACCCGCCATGTTGTGGAATCAACAGAAGTCAGAAATAGCATTATAAATATTCACTTACGTTTGATGATCTTCATCAGAATGCACTCCCAGGAATCCCAGTTCCACAATTAATATTTGTTTTGTTCGATAACGTCCATAATTTATGTCCAAATACCTCCTTTTTGTTTGTGTGTTTAGTTCCAAAATCCAAATTGATGACGCGCAGGCCAGACGAAAAGTCAAAAAGTTCCATTACAGTTCATAGATACATGTCAAACGATGTATAGAATCAATCTTTAGGATGTTTTTAACATAGATCTTCAATAATGTTTCAACCGGAGAATTCCTTTGTCTGTAGAAATGCGATGGAACGCAGCTAACTCTCACAGGGGCACGCCAAAGTGAGCTTGTGGCACTCTGCCAGAGCCCTGACTCAATCAGCTCTTATTCCCTCATCCTTCACAGAAGAAACATCAAACAATGTTCTAAAGACTGCTGACATCCTCCAACTGCTCTTAAACGCTAGTGAAACCAAATGCATGCTTTTCAACCGATCGCTGCCTGCACCCGCTTGCCCGGACTAGCATCACCACACTGGATGGTTCCGACCTTGAATATGTGGACACCTATAAGTACCTAGGTGTCTGGCTAGACTGCAAACTCTCCTTCCAGACTCATATCAAACATCTCCAATCGAAAATCAAATCAAGAGTCGGCTTTCTGTTCCGCAACAAAGCCTCCTTCACTCACGCTGCCAAGCTTACCCTAGTAAAACTGACTATCCTACCGATCCTCGACTTCGGCGATGTCATCTACAAAATTGCTTCCAACACTCTTCTCAGCAAACTGGGTGCAGTTTATCACAGTGCCATCCGTTTTGTCACTAAAGCACCTTATACTACCCACCACTGCGACTTGTATGCTCTAGTCGGCTGGCCCTCGCTACATATTAGTCGCCAGACCCACAGGTTCCAGGTCATCTACAAGGCCATGCTAGGCAAAGCTCCGCCTTATCTCAGCTCACTGGTCACGATGGCAACACCCAACCGTAGCACGCGCTCCAGCAGGTGTATCTCATTGATCATCCCTAAAGCCAACACCTCATTCGGCCGCCTTTCGTTCCAGTACTCTGCTGCCTGTGACTGGAACGAATTGCAAAAATCGCTGAAGTTGGAGACTTTTATCTCCCTCACCAACTTCAAACATCAGCTATCTGAGCAGCTAACCGATCGCTGCAGCTGTACATAATCTATTGGTAAATAGCCCACCCATTTTCACCTACCTCATCCCCACAGTTTTTATTTATTTACTTTTCTGCTCTTTTGCACACCAATATCTCTACCTGTACATGATCATCTGATCATTTATCACTCCAGTGTTAATCTGCAATATTGTAATTATTCGCCTACCTCCTCATGCCTTTTGCACACATTGTATATAGACTCCCCTTTTTTCTCTACTGTGTTATTGACTTGTTAATTGTTTACTCCATGTGTAACTCTGTGTTGTCTGTTCACACTGCTATGCTTTATCTTGGCCAGGTCGCAGTTGCAAATGAGAACCTGTTCTCAACTAGCCTACCTGGTTAAATAAAGGTGAAATAAAAAGAATAAAAAAGAAGCCTTGGGAAGTGCAATATGACCCCATAGACACTGTATATTGGATCGGCAAACATACAAACCTCATGTTTCCCACTTCCTGGTTGGGTATTTTACAAGGTTGCCGCCTGCCATATGAGTTCTGTTATACTCACAGACATCTTTCAAACAGTTTTAGAAACTTCAGAGTGTTTTCCATCCAAATCTACTAATAATATGCATAGCTTAGCTACTGGGACTGAGTAGCAGGCAGTTTACTCTGGGCACCTTATTCATCCAAGCTACTCAATACTGCCCCCAGTCATAAGAAGCTAAATTCATGTTAAAAGACTGATGTATTTGGTATTTTATTAGGATCCCCATTAGCTGTTGCAAAAGCAGCAGCTACTCACCCTGGGGACCACACAAAACATAACATAATACAGAACATCATTAGATAAGAACAGCTCAAGAACAGAACTACATACAGGACTAGTGATAAGTTGCTAAGAACCATTCAAAATAACTGTATTTGACAAAAACTGGTACAACCAAATTCCCATGTAGTCTATATAAACGGGCACTTAATTTAATATCATAATATAAATTCAATATGACTGCACAATGTATACTTAAAATATTAAAGTAACGCAAAAGGTCCATTTCGTGGAATGACCCAGGTAGCTTACCCCCGGGATATCTTTTGGTGTCTTGCTTGTTTGAACTGGAAATGGATCCGAAATCATTTATAAGGCATAGCCTTTCTCCCTTGAGGCAATGTTTGTTTCTGTCAGGGTAATACTGTCATTCAGAGCGCTTCATCATCTCCGCCTCCCTCTCGAAACTGGCCACACATAAGATGCGCTCCTTTCAAGACAGGAGTCCACAGCGTGCGCTGTGCTCTTCTCTTGTTGCGCTTGTCTTGTTGCGCACATTCCTAGAAAAAAAGCGGGGGAGTTTTGCCAATATATATCACCGTTCAGTTAGTCAGCGGCTTGTTGTCTAGTTTCCTAGATATGTCTACTACTTGACGTGCGATACAATAAAATGTATTGATATCTAGGACATGTGGTGATTTAAAAAAAATGCTGCAACTTGAATATAGGGAATTATTTCATGTTAATTTGAAAATACTAATAAGCAAAAAAAGGGGTACGATCTGAAGTATAACGAATGCGTCTGTTGCGGATCAAGGTGAGTGGATTATTCTATAGCAGCTACTTGCTGATGGGAAAATATGATGTTTAGTTAAGAATTCAATCAAATGTACAGCCTATTTAATGCTATATCTTTTTTTTGTAGGCTACAACTATAATCTTGATATCACATCTACAGCATCCCCAACTTGTAATCGAAGATAGACAACATTTATTTGGGGGGGGGGAGAAATCAGTATCATGAAAGATTTCTCATGTCATATTTTCTAACCTTCTGTAGGTTGTAGACGAATGCAATTGAAGTAGGAACGTCGTAAAATGCATATGACTAGAGACATGAATTCCTCATAATCATATGGAGAAAAAAAATCGTATAGAATGCACTACGATGTTGTGAATGATTTCTAAAGTAGACCATGCAGGATGCCAGTATATCAACTCTTTATCATTACTCTTCATTCTGATTCAGTTGTCACAGGAAGCAATATGAATGTTTGGTATGCGTTCCAAAGTAATGTGCTATTATGAATTGACATGGGAATGGGAACAAGTGACAATTAAATTTGTCGGCCAAGAAGTATTCATGCAGGACTGTTTAAAATCCCACGTTCACTCCTATAGGTCATAAGAACAAATTCTTATTTACAGACACCAGGACATGCTGCTCATTTATACCCCTTACACTCGGGAAATGGGCCCACGTGGATAGGGCAACATTTGAAATGTTTCTAACAAAAATAACTATAAAAAGCTTGCTTATGCATGACCATGGTAGCAATTGAAAGATAACATGTTGGAGATTATGGTAAAATTATCAAACCAAAAAGGTGAGGTCACAACAGTTCACGTGACACAAGACTGAATCCAAATATTACACTTTGGATTTTATGTGCATTTTAACTTCACTGTACTTTTCACAGCATTTGTCAATAGCAAAATCTGAAAGTACTCTGGATACATTCAGTAACATAATAAGAACATTCAGTGCATTAAACAATTACAAGGGTTTGAGTGAGAGGTTTAACTGGTGTCTGCAAGTGGCCACACACCACTTCAAACTGTGCACAGTTCCTTAGTTAATTTCAAGGCACTTGATTCAAGGAAAGAGCCTTCAACTATGAGATGCTTTTTTTTTGAGCTCTCCCAGCTTTGCCACTGAGGAACTGAAGCAAGCACACATGTAGTTTTTTTCCCCGTTTGGAACACAGACCTGTGCCCCCCCCCACCATCAGATGGACATCATTTGAAAGCTTGCTCTTCACAATACAACAAACATAGGCTCATTCTCTTCAGGCCAATCCAGGGTTAAACGCATATCATCCTTGTAACTGTGGATTGAACATAGCCATCATAAAACGTGGATTCTGTAAATGACACGAGTTCTCAAATATGGAAATGTGAACTGCACACATGGATTCATGGGTGTGGTTTGCTTGTACGACATCATGGGTATTTATTATAATCCTCAAAGTCTCGTCCTTCATAACACATAGACTCCTCTCAATTTACAGCATTTCCCTCACTCAGAGAACAACAAATGTGCAAAAGTAGCCCAATTAGGATGAGGGCATCTTCTTGTCGCACGCTGAAGTTTATAACGGCTGTCAGTCAAAACCCATACAGCACTGTGGAGCGGAAAACCTGAGCTCTGACGTCATGTTTGGCATGTTACTGTACAGTCACTGCATTCCAATTTAGACACTTATCAATGATAGGCTACACTATGATTACCACAAACAAGACATGATCTCGGAACAATAAGAGTGACAAATACTGGAACAGGCTACTACTACCTTCGGGTTTTCACTGAGATTTGTTTTATGATTTTCCATATGTTTCCCATGCAGGCTATACATAATTTGATCGTCCATTTACATCTACACTCAATGACCAAAAGTATGTGGACACCTGCTTGTCGAACATCTCATTCCAAGATCACGGGCATTAATATGGAGTTGATTCCCCTCCCCTTGCTGCTATAACAGCATCCACTCTTCTGTGAAGGCTTTTCACTAGATGCTGAAACAATACTGTGAGGACTTGCTGCCATTCAGCCACAAGAGCATTAGTGAGGTCGGGCACTGATGTTGGGCGGTTAGGCCTGGCATGCAGTCTGTGTTCCAATTAATCGCAAAGGTGTTCGATGTGGTATAGGTCAGGGCTCTGTGCAGGCCAGTCAAGTTCTTCCACACCGATCTTGACAAACAATTTCTGTATGGACCTCGCTTTGTGCAGGGGGGCATTGTCATGCTGAAACAGGAAAGGGTCTTCCCCAAACTGTTAACACAATGTTGGAAGCACAGAATCGTCTAGAATGTCATTATATGATGTAGCGTTAAGATTTCCCTTCACTGGAACTAAGGGGCCTAGCCAGAAGCATGAAAAACAGCCCCATACCATTATTCCTTTATTATTCCATTATTCCTCCACCAAACTTTACAGTTGGCACTATGCATTGGGGCAGGTAATGTTTTCCTGGCATCCACCAAAACAAGATTAGTCCGTCAGAATGCCCGATGGTGAAACGTGATTCATCAATACAGAGAACGCGTTTCCACTGCTCCAGAGTCCAATAGCGGCATGCTTTACACCACTCCAGCCGACGATTGGCATTGCGAATGCTGATCTTAGGCTTGTGTGAGGCTGCTCGGCCATGGAAACCCATTTCATGAAGCTCTCGACAAACATTTATTGTGCTGGCGTTGCTTCCAGAGGAAGTTTGGAACTCGGTAGTGAGTGTTGCACCCGAGGGAGGACAGATGATTTTTACGCGCTTCAGTGCTCGGCAGTCCCGTTCTGTGAGCTTGTGTCGCCTACCACTTTGCGGCTGAGCCATTGCTGGTCCTAGATATTTCCAATTTACAATAACAGTACTTACAGTTGACCGGGGCAGCTCTAGCAGGGCAAAAATGTTTGCAAACTGACTTGTTGGAAAGGTGTCGTTTGTTGAAAGTCACTGAGCTCTTCAGTAAGGCCATTCTACTGCCAATGTTTGTCTATGGAGATTGCAAGCCTGTGTGCTTGATTTTATACACCAGTCAGCAAACGGGTGTGGCTGAAATAGCCAAATCCCCTAATTTGTCCACATATTTTTATTTATTTATTTATTTATATATATATATATATATATATATATATATATATATATATATATATATATATATATATATATAGTGTATATATAGTGTATTTAAACCTATAGCGGCTGATCAGTATGATACAGGATGAGCAATCCCCTGCAGCAGTGTAGGTAATCGTATTTACAGCTATATCGCCTTTACAGCTACACTAACATAACTGTGTTTTGTTGACCGTGTTAAGGCCCATATAAAGCTGGTAAAAAAAAGTTACAGTTCATGCCCCTTCTACTTGGAACAAGCTATAAAAGGGCATGAAATTGCAGGAGCTCCTCTCTTTGAATGAATTTAAAAACTATGGTTTAAAGTGAAGTGGGGGGATATCAATGTTTTCAACCCTAGATGCACCACACCTCCCCAAAGCATCTTGCATGCTCAATGTGTAAATGTATGTTTTTTAAATGCAGTGCTTTGTGTGTTATGTTGTAAATGTATCTGACATTTTGTGTATTGCTATGTCATCCAGGTGTCTCTTGTCGAATAGATATTTAATCTCACCTGGTAAAATAAAAGGTAAAATATCAAATCTATAAATATATACAGTATTGAGACAAACCAGGTTTGTCAGGTGATCCTTATTACAATGTGCTGTAAAACAACCGAGCGAGAACACAAGTCATATTTTATTCAGTGGCTTGGGGGTGAGAGAAAAAAATTGAAAAAAGGTTGTTGGAACGATTGTTATTTATATGCTGCGAAATTTAACTAGTCTCCGGCTGCGAAATTTAACTAGTCTCCGGCTGCGAAATTTAACTAGTCTCCGGCTGCGAAATTTAACTAGCCTCCGGCTGCGAAATTTAACTAGCCTCCGGCTGCGAAATTTAACTAGTCTCCGGCTGCGAAATTTAACTAGTCTCGGGCTGCGAAATTTAACTAGCATCTGGCTGCGAAATTTAACTAGTCTCGGGCTGCGAAATTTAACTAGCATCTGGCTGCGAAATTTAACTAGTCTCCGGCTGCGAAATTTAACTAGTCTCCGGCTGCGAAATTTAACTAATCTCCGGCTGCGAAATTTAACTAGTCACCGGCTGCGAAATTTAACTAGTCTCCGGCTGCGAAATTTAACTAGTCTCCGGCTGCAAAATTTAACTAGTCTCCGGCTGCGAAATTCAACTAGTCTCTGGAGTCCGATGAGTCACTGTGATAGGCCCACCTCATGTCTTTGCCCTGCCCTCGATGTTGCGGAAGATCTTGTATGTATATGTCACAGGTATGCCTCACACGAGGCTAGCAGCTTGTACAAGGGTCAATGACATCATTCACTGCAGTCTAAAATATGAGCAGGCAAGAAGCTTTAAAAATCTTTTTAAACAAATGTACGTCCTCTGTCAAAATGACCTCCCTCCTCTTTGTTGCAGAATTTTTGAGGCCCGGAGGGGAACGATAGCAATGGATGCTGAAAGTCAAGTAAACATAACTCCAATGGAGAATTGGGTGAATTCTTCTAGACTTGCTTGTGAATTCTCAAACTGCCGCAACAACTTTCCAGACCTGGAGGACAGCACCAAGCTGGTGGGAGTGCAAGTGATCCTCATCTTGGCTTACAGCACCATCATACTGTTCGGAGTCATCGGAAACTCCCTGGTGATATACGTGGTGTACAAGTTCAAAACTCTGCACACCGTCACCAATTTTTTCATCGTGAACCTGGCTGTGGCCGATCTGCTGGTGAATACTCTATGTCTGCCCTTTACTTTGATCAATACTCTCCATGGGGAGTGGAGGTTTGGCCAGGCATTGTGCTTCATGCTGCCCTTCTCCCAAGGCATGGCCGTGCACGTTTCCACCATCACGCTCAACATCATCGCCCTGGACCGCCACCGGAGCATCGTCTACCACCTGGAGACCAAGATGTCCAAGGAAATGTGCGCCGCTGTCATCATCATGACGTGGGCCATAAGCGCAGTCCTGGCCAGCCCGCTCGCCATCTTCCGGGAGTACGGGACGTTTGACCTTTCGCCCGAGCAGTCCATTCAGGTTTGCACGGAAAAGTGGCCAGGGAGCGGCATGGACGGGACCATCTATAGTATCTCCATGCTCCTGCTCCAGTACTGCCTGCCGCTGGCCATCAACTCCTTCGCCTACATCCGCATCTGGAGTAAGCTGAAGAACCACGTGAGTCCGGCAGGGAGGAACAACCGCCACCAGCGCAAGAGGAAGACCACTAAGATGCTGGTGATCGTGGTGGTGGTGTTTGCAGTGAGCTGGCTGCCTCTCCACGCCTTCCAGCTGGCCATTGACATTGACAACAGTGTCTTGGAAATGAAAGACTTCAAGCTGCTTTTCACCATGTTCCACATCGTGGCCATGTGCTCGACCTTCGTCAACCCCATCCTCTATGGGTGGATGAACAACAACTACCGGACTGCGTTTCTGTCTGTGTGTAAGTGCAGCCAACCTGTCAATTCTGGGTCGAGGAACATCATGAGCAGAAAGACACTGAGGGAAAAAGACATGAGCGATACAGATTTCAAAGCGACTAAAGTCTGAATTCATCATATCAACTCTAATGTCTGTTCTGTGCAACCTACTGCAAGAGTGAATTATGGATAAAACATTTCGCTTTTCTACATTTGTCTATTGTCAAAGGGTTCAGCGAAGAACCAAGTGTGTTCAAAATGTGTAAATGATTGCTGAATTGTGCCATTGACATTTAAGAGCTTTTGAAACGGCTGTTTAAAACTTGCTGTTTTGACATGCTTCTTACAACGAACTATTTTGGCCACATGCAAGTGTTGATATTTAAATGCTGATCGTGGGACGAAAATGTTACATTGCCTTTGTGAATGCTACCATAGTAAATTATGTTGATAATTAATGTTCAGGTATTTTTCTTTCCAAATGGATTCCTTATTTTGATAGATGTGCTTTAATCACAAGCTGAGGTGTAAAACAACACATTAGTTCATAAGGCAGGTTGTCATTTATTGACACCTAATAGTTGTAAACTCAGCATGTAATGACAAACTGACTAATCAATTTAATCAAGCTTTGTGTCAGTGCTGACATTTCCAAATTCAAATCAAATCCAATTTTATTTGTCACATGAGCCGTATACAACAGGTATATAGACCTTACCGTGAAATGCTTACTTACAAGCCCTTAACCAACAATGCAGTTCAAAAAATAGAGTTAAGAGAATATTTACTAAATAAACTAAAGTAAAAAGTAACACTAAATGATATAACAATAACGAGGCCATATACAGGGGGTGCCGGTACGGAGTCAATGTGCCGAGGTACAGGTTAGTCGAGGTAGTTTGTACATGTAGGTTGGCGTCAAGTGACTATGCATAGTTAATAAACAGCGAGTAGCTGCAGTGTCAAAACAATGGGAGGGGGTCAATGTAAAATGTACAGGTGGCCATTTGATTAATTGTTCAGCAGTCTTATGGCTTGGGGGTAGAAGCTGTTAAGGAGCCTTTTGGACCTGGTGAATCCAGGTGAAAGCTATGATCGCTTATTGATGTTACTTGTTAAATTCACTTCAATCAGGATAGATGAATGGAAGGAGACAGGTTAAAGAAGGATTTTTAAGCCATGAGACAACTGAGACGTGGATTGTGTGTGTGTGTGTGTGTGTGCCATTCAGATGTTGAATGGGCAAGACAAAACATGTAAGTGCTTTTGAACGAGGCATGGTAGTAGGTGCCATGCGCACCGGTTTGAGTGTGTCAAGAACTGCAATGCCATCAAGAATGGTCCACCACCCAAAGAACTCCCAGCCAACTTGACACAAGCATTGAAGTCAACATAGGACAGCCTCCCTGTGGAACGCTTTCGACAACTACTAGAGTCCATGCCCCGACCAATTTGAGACTGTTCTGAGGGGGAAAAAAGGGGGTGCAACTCAATATGAATGTTTTGTACACTCAATGTGTGTTGCACCTCTGGCACAAACTAATATATGTACGCTAAATTATTAGACAGTCCACGAGAGATCCGGAATCCCTCCCTCGCCTTTGGTGGCAGCAAACTGTCTACTTACCGATAGTGTACGTCCTCACTATATTTCTGGATCATTTAAGAGGCTGCCCTTTCTTCCGGTTTCTTAGTCCATCACCACTGTTGTATTGTGGGGGATCGGTTCAATGCCTCTGTTTTTAGTAACTCATTCATGGGCCTTTCAGCACGTAAGCCAATAACGGTTTATCAGGCTGTCGAAAGTTATCGACCTGCAGCTTACAGAGAGCGGACCTGGGGGAGCTGCCCCCCCCGTTCTAAATCAAGTCTGGAGGACAAAAGCAACGGGGTTTAAGACGCATGTCATTTCCCTTTTGATTCGGTCTCTGTTCACTACGGAATTACATTGAGGTGCCAACAGTGAAGTTGATGACTTACTGCTCGGCTCTCCATGTAACATTTTGAAGTCGAAGTTGATGAACCCATGGACAGAATGGGAGTCATAGGCTAGTATGAGTATTTGTGAAAACAGCATCAATATCAAAAGGACCATTTGACATTTTCTCATGACAGATAAACATTTTTTTTTCTTTTAAGTATTTGATGACATCACATGCTGACCGTAGCATGAAATAACAGTATCAGTTCCATCAGTGAAAGAATTCATGCCTGAAGGTCAAAAAAATATGTTTCCCGGGACACATCAGAGACATGAGTATTGATTCTGTCAAACAATGGGGGTTGTTACTTTCTGAAATGACTAAATAGACTAAAGTTGGCAGGGGTAGCTAAGTATAAGTGTCCTGATGACAACAACACCTTACAACTGTCTTTCTGCCAGACAGACGGGTAACGGACAAGAATGAAAGCCTCAAGACATGATGAGATGTGAGTCATGAGTCGTTCAGTCCCACAAAGCTCTCCACTGATTGACATGGCATGGCTAGCAGGGTATACAGAGGGACAATGTGCTCACCTGCCATCTGTGTAACCATAAGGATTTAAAGGGGGGTCACACTTTACTTGGATAGTCCGGATAGTCCATCTTATACTTATATCAACAAACAATCTACTGATAAGCAACTGCTTGCTAGGGCTAAGGGTTAAGATTTGGGCTAGGGTTAAGGTTAGTAGATAGTCAGTTAACATGTTGTAGATGCTCTACAGACTATCCAAATAAAGTGTTGACTCAACGGGTGGGTTTCCATCGGACTTATTGGGTCTTTGGGTGCAAGACAACACACACTATGATGGTAGGCCTGACTATAAACAAGGGAATCCAATGTAAAACCTCGCCAACTGGATTGTATGTAACGTCCAGTGCATGCTTATTAGCCGTGTTAGTGTAACGGATGTGAAACGCTAGCTTAGTTAGCGGTGGTGCACGCTAAATAGCGTTTCAATCGGTGACGTCACTTGCTCTGAGACCTTGAAGTAGTAGTTCCCCTTGCTCTGCAAGGGCCGTGGCTTTTGTGGAGCGATGGGTAACGATGCTTCGTGGGTGACTGTTGTTGCAGAGGGTCCCTGGTTTGCGCCCGGGTATGGGCGAGGGGACGGTCTAAAGTTATACTGTTACATTAGTATGAATGGTGCATACAGCAGACTACATACTACCACCAACATAAACTGTGTGGACCCCTTCAATGTTTAGTTAAACCGTTTAGTTTTTTGGAGGTCTAATAGATCCTAATAGAGACGTGGCTCAACAACAACTGGATACAACAACTCCCCTTGCTGTCCAAAAATATCCTTACCTTCTCCAACTGAAACTACATGGGGCATGGGCTGCACCCCAGCCACAAATAGAGCCGGGATGATACCCGTATCGCAATATTTTTTAGATGGCAAAAATTCAATCATGAGGCAGATCAATCTCTTTGGTCCTTTGAAAAACTTCTGTATGAATGAATGAATGACATTTTATTCGTGTGTCAAAGCGCCAATTGGCAACCCGTCCCTTCTGGGATTAAGTGACACATAAACAAACATTACAATAATTCACCGTGGTAATAAAATGCTAATTCCTCTTCTAGTGTTCTCTGCATTGTGCATCGCATAAAGAGTGAAAAAATGTCAAGTACAAATCTATATGTAGTAATAAATAAGGTTATCCAAACAAGAATTATATCTCTAGAGCAGTACAATAATGTACATACATACACACTGTATATATACGCATTTTTACATAACATAGAAACGGAAGGCATTTGAACCCAGTCTGGCACAAAGAGAAGATTCTTATGGGAGACAAGCCTATACATAATCTTTATACACACGTACCATTTACCACATAGAAGATTCATATGGGAGACAAGCCTATACACAATCTTTATACACATGTGCCATTTACCACATAGAAGCTGAATATTTTTGCAATTTAATTATAGGTAGCCCTTTTTCTTTTATTCCAGGCTTTACCTAAATATTCCGCAAACGGAAATACACAATGGACAAAAAAACATTCAGTTTATCCTCATCGCTCAGCCACATAATGCCATGCCAAGGTATAGCTGGTGTGCTTTCTGGAATAAGTCGTGGTAGAAAGGGCAATAGAGGATCAAATGAGTTTCATTCTCTATTTCTTCGAGGTCACAATAGTTACATAGTCTTCCTCTTCCATTTCACCACAATACCTGTTTCAATATGCAGGTACAATATCCCTGATCTGACCTGTTTCAATACGCAGAGGCAATATCCCTGATCTGACCTGTTTCAATAAGCAGAGGCAATATCCCTGATCTGACCTGTTTCAGTACACAGAGGCAATATCCCTGATCTGACCTGTTTCAATAAGCAGAGACAATATCCCTGATCTGACCTATTTCAATAAGCAGAGGCAATATCCCTGATCTGACCTGTTTCAATAAGCAGAGACAATATCCCTGATCTGACCTGTTTCAATAAGCAGAGGCAATATCCCTGATCTGACCTGTTTAAGTACACAGAGGCAATATCCCTGATCTGACCTGTTTCAATAAGCAGAGACAATATCCCTGATCTGACCTATTTCAATAAGCAGGGGCAATATCCCTGACCTTACCTGTTTCAGTACGCAGAGGCAATATCCCTGATCTGACCTGTTTCAGTACGCAGAGGCAATATCCCTGATCTGACCTGTTTCAGTACGCAGAGGCAATATCCCTGATCTGACCTGTTTCAGTACGCAGAGGCAATATCCCTGATCTGACCTATTTCAGTACGCAGAGACAATATCCCTGACCTTACCTGTTTCAGTACGCAGAGGCAATATCCCTGATCTGACCTGTTTTAGTACGCAGAGGCAATATCCCTGACCTTACCTGTTTCAGTACGCAGAGGCAATATCCCTGATCTGACCTGTTTTAGTACGCAGAGGCAATATCCCTGATATTACCTGTGCACATAGCAATCTCTTGCTTTTAATTAGGTTATACATAATATATCTCTCACAAACAAATTCACCGTTAATTTAACAAAAGGTTCTCAATTTGGGTCTATAATTAATCTCCTCCACCCATATTTTTTCCCCCATACGGCATCATATCGATGTCTCCCTTAATTTGGTTTTGGTACAGATGTTCACAGTCAGACTGTTGAAAAAGGTCAGACGTTTCAGTTGCCCAGGCTCCCCTTATGGATAGATCCCACTGAAAAATGTCTATAGTATCTCCATGCTCCGAGCTATTCTGGCAGTTGGCATATCTAACAGTCTATTCCAAAGTCTCACCATGCATGCCTTCCATCTCACCTCACAGGGTTCCCAGAACACGTGTGGACACCTAAACAGTAATGTACAGCTCTGTTATGGACATGTTCATTTTAAAATACCTCTTAGCACCCCACACTCCTGCTGAATAGTCCAGAACAGGACTCACGCATGTCTAATACAGTTTAGAATACGCAGCGCAAAACCAATATCTTTCAGTGGTTTAGTTTTTCCTATAACTCCCCCAAGAGCTCTACTCGCTGACTCGGCCAGGGCAGATGGTCCGTATAGAAAGGTAAAATGTTCATCAATAAAAATTCCCAAATATTTATAATTGCTAGTAAACTCAAGAAGAGAACTTCTCTTAGTACCTGGTTTCTAAAAGTCATTATCTGTGTTTTTGTCTGGTTGATCATGAGTCTCCATCTTTTACACCAACAGACTGCACATAATAACATGTTTTGCAGGTCTTGTTCTGTTTCTGCCATCTAAATAATATCATCAGCTTACAAAAAGATACATAGCATTTCATCATCATATCTTACTCTAATACTTAACTGTTTAGTTTCTTTTGGCAAATCATTTCTACACACAGCAAACAAAGTCGGTGACAAGGCGTCTCCTTGTTTCACACCCGAGTTCGTGGGAAACCAATCTGTACGAGATTAATTAATACGCACACAAGCAATTGGTACTTTGTAAAGAGACTGGATTGCGTGATCCAATTTCCCATCAACACCGGTCATTAACCAACTATAGGCTGAAATATCCCTATTTATAAAATCAAAAGCTTTCTGGAAATCAATGAAACATGAAAAAGTAGGCTTCTCTTCGTGTAATCTATTTCTGATTACTGTACAGACAGAGAAGATGTGATCTATACAGGCTCTGGATTTACATAAAACATTTTGTTCTTCCACCAGAATGTTCTGATCCTCCAAAAGGTCATTAGCCTATTGTTGAGGATGGATGAATATAAGTTATATAAGCCTCTATAGTTCAATTGCACTCTCGGGTCATTTTTTGAAGATTTGGGAATGGGTTTCAATATAGACTTATGCAAAGTGGATGGCAGTATAATGTACTCAAGACAAATTTGGAGCAAATCATGAAGGACGTCAATTGATTTAGGGGATTTTAAAACTTCATTAGGCAGTGCATCAATGCCAAACGCTTTCCCATTTTTTTGCAGCGTCAATAACCTTAACTTCTGCCACAGACCGCTCCTCATTTAAGTATGGGTTACATACAGTAGCAGTCAAAAGTTTGGACAAACATACTCATTCAAGGGATTTTCTTTATTTTTACTGTTTTCTACATTGTAGAACAATAATGAAGACATCAAAACTATGTAATACCACATATGGAATTATATAAACTCAGCAAACAAACAAAAAAAAGTCCCTTTTTCAGGACCCTGTCTTTCAAAGATAATTAAGGTCACAGTTATGAAAACTTAGGACACTGAAGAGGCCTTTCTACTGACTCTGAAAAAACACCAAAAGAAAGATGCCCAGGGTCCATGCTCATCTGCGTGAACGTGCCTTAGGCATGCTGCAAGGAGGTATGAGGACTGCAGATGTGGCCAGGGCAATAAATTTCAATGTCCGTACTGTGAGACGCCTAAGATAGCACTACAAGGAGACAGGATGGACAGCTGATCGTCCTTGCAGTGGTAGACAACGTGTAACAACACCTGCACAGGGTCGGTACATCCGAACATCACACCTGTGGGACAGGTACAGGATGGCAACAACAACTGCCCGAGTTACACCAGGAACGCACAATCCTTCCATCAGTGCTCAGACTGTCCGCAATAGGCTGAGAGAGGCTGGACTGAGGGCTTGTAGGCCTGTTGTAAGGCAGGTCCTCACCAGACATCACAGGCAACAACGTCACCTATGGGCATAAACCCACCGTCGCTTGCCAGACAGGGTTGGCAAAAAGTGCTCTTCACTGACGAGTCGCGGTTTTGTCTCATCAGGGGTGATGGTCGGATTCACGTTTATCGTAGAAGGGAAGAGCGTTACACCGAGGCCTGTTCTCTGGAGCGGAAATGATTTGGAGGTGTAGGGTCCGTCATGGTCTGAGGTGGTGTGTCACAGCATCATCGGACTGAGCTTGTTGTCATTGCAGGCAATCTCAGCGCTGTGCGTTACAGGGAAGACACCCTCATTCTGATATGACCCTCCAGCATGACAATGCCACCAGCCATACTACTCGTTCTGTGTGTGATTTCCTGCAAGACAGGAATGTCAGTGTTCTGCCATGGCCAGCGAAAAGCCCGGATCTCAATCCCATTGAGCACGTCTGGGACCTGTTGGATCAGAGGGTGAGGACTAGGACCATTTTCCCCAGAAATGTCTGGGAACTTGCAGGTGCCTTGGTGGAAGAGTGAGGTAACATCTCACAGCAAGAACAGGCAAATCTGATGCTGTACATGAGTAGGAGATGCACTGAGGTACTTAATGCAGCTGGTGGCCACAGCAGATACTGACTGTTACTTTTGATTTTGACCCCCCTTTGTTCAGGGACACATTATTCCCTTTCTGTTAGTCAGATATGTGGAATTTGTTCAGTTAATGTCTCAGTTGTTGAATCTTGTTATGTTCATACAAATATTTACACATGTTAAGTTTGCTGAAAATAAACTTAGTTGAAAGTGAGAGGACGTGTCACGCCTTGGTCATAGTGTTTTGTGTTTCGTTATATATTTGGTCAGGCCAGGGTGTGACATGGGTTTATTTTGTGGTATTTCGTATTGGGGTTTTGTAGTTATTGGGATTGCGGCTGAGTAGGTGTGTTGCATAGGCTTGGCTGCCTGAGGCGGTTCTCAATCAGTCAGGTGATTCTCGTTGTCTCTGATTGGGAACCGTATTTAGGTAGCCGGGGTTCACTGTGTATTTCGTGGGTGATTGTTCCTGTCTCTGTGTAGTGTTCACCAGATTGGCTGTATTAGGTTTCACGTTCCGTTTGTTGTTTTTGTATCTATACGTTATTTCATGTATCGTCGTTTCTTTATGAAAGACATGCGTAACCACCACGCTGCATTTCGGTCCGACTCTCTTTCGACAAACGAAGAACGCCGTTACAGGACGTTTCTTTTTTTGCTGAGTTTAGTAAGCAAAAAAGTGTTAAACAAATCAAAATATATTTTTTATTTTTGAGATTCTTCAAAGTAGCCACCCTTTATCTTGATGACAGCTTTGCACATTCTCACAACCAGCTTCATGAGGTAGTCACCTGGAATGCATTTCAATTAACTGGTGTCCCCTGTTAAAAGTTCATTTGTGGAATTTCTTTCATTCTTGATGCATTTGAGACAATCAGTGATGTGTTGTGATAAGGTAGGGGTGGTATACAGAAGATAGCCCTATTTGGTAAAAGGCCAAGTCCATATTATGGCAAGAACAGCTCAAATAAGCAAAGAGAAACGACAGTGTATCATTACTTTAAGACATGAAGGTCAGTCAATTTCAGTCGCAGAAATTTCAGATGCAAAAACTATCAAGCGCTATGATGAAACTGGCTCTCATGAGGACTGCCACAGCAAAGGAAGACCCAGAGTTACCTCTGCTGCAGAGGATAAATTAATTAGAGTTACCAGCCTCAGAAATTGCAGCCCAAATACATGCTTCACAGAGATCAAGTAACAGACACATCTCAACATCAACTGTTCCGAGGAGACTGTGTGAATCAGGCCTTCATGGTCAATTTGCTGCAAAGAAACCACTACTAAAGGACACCAATAATAAGAAGAGACTTGCTTGTGCCAAGAAACACGAGCAATGGACATTAGACTGGTGGAAATCCGTCCTTTGGTCTGATGACTCCAAATTTGAGATTTTTGGTTCTAACCGTCGTATATTTGTGAGATGCAGAGTAGGTGAATGGAGGTTCTCCACATTTGTGTTTCCCACTGTGAAGCATGGGGGAGGAGGTGTTATGGTGCTTTTCTGGTGACACTGTCCGTGATTGATTTAGAATTCAAGGCACACTTAACCAGCATGGCTACCACAGCATTCTGCAGCAATACGCTTTCCCATCTGGTTTGCGCTTAGTGGGACTATCATTTGTTTTTCAACAGGACAATGACATACCTCCAGGCTGTGTAAGGGCTATTTGACCAAGGAGAGTGATGGAGTGGTGCATCAGATGTGGGAACTCCTTCAAGGCTGTTGCAAAAGCACTCCAGGTAAAGCTGGATGAGAAAATGCCAAGAGTGTGCAAAGCCATCAAAGTCATCAATGCAAAGGGTGGCTACTTTGAAGAATATCAAATATCAAATATATTTTGACTTCGTTTCACACTTGTTTGGCTATTACATGATTCCATATGTGTTATATCATAGTGTTGATGTCTTCACTATTATTCTACAATGTAGAAAATAGTCAAAATAAAGAAAAATGAGTAGGTCTGTCCAAGCTTTTGACTGGTACTGTATATAAGAGAGTTCTAACATTGTATTTTCCATTTTAGTTCTCAGGGAACATATGTCTTCACACAATTCTTCCTCCAAATAAGCCCAATTTTCATTACCCGAGAACAAACTAGCAAACCCCTTCTCCCATTCCTTGAGTACCTGTGTAACATCAGAGTTCAATCCCCCCACAGCTTTTTCTTTGCCAGATATGGATGTAAAGTTATTGCTTAAGGGGAATATTCTTCCATTAATGATATACATTTTAGAGTCTCGAAGGAATTCTAATAGGGTTTCCCCATGATGACTAACAAAGTCATCCAAAGCAACACGCAATGGAATATCATTAATATCATTTATATAGTCATCTAACCTCCCAATTCCACTGTTACGACTGTTAAGATCCCCACATATGTAAAATATTGTGTGCTTTAGCTTAAAAAGTTAATTGTGACTCTGGATAACGATGTTTGTTTCCAACATTAGGGCTGTTTTCCTAAAGAAGTTAAATCGCTTTGTGTTTTGTTTTCCTGCCTCATTACTAACGAGTATCGTAATACTTGTATCGTCCCGGGCAAAGCCACAAATTGCCTTGACATGCCATTTATCTAAAAACTATTATAAATGATAAATAACACTGACAAAATATTTTGAAAAGCATAATATAATCAGGGAAATAAAATCTGTACAGTGCATACGGTACATGACCTTGTGAAGGGCATATTGTTGGTAAAGTGATGCAAAGAGCTCTACGGTAGGCTACAGTATGCTTCACCTCTCCTGACCCCTCATGGTATGGGAGGTTGAGGTCAACATCCAGTCTGCCTGGCCCACTAATCCAGCTTCAGCCTCATTCATTCTGATTGATGATGTTTTTGTATCTCTGGGCTCTCAGCTCCTCCTCCTCGAAACGCTTCCTTATATGAACAATTGCCTCTCTGCCTACACAGTCCAAAGAAGAAGAAAGAAGAAGTCTTTCAAGACATAGTTATGAGCTCCAGGACAAGTGGCGATGTCTCTACTTTTCACATTTTCATCTTCTGTCAGCTAAATACATTTAATAATCATATACAATAGACACAGTAGCTAGATGTTCAAACATTCTTTTGCATTCGGAATGACCTTGAATGAAAATGAATAACCTATTCAATACACCTAAACTAAATGACAAACTTTACAAATGGACTCTTTTTAACCTTACCTACAGGGCCATCCAGCATTTCTCTGGTAATAGGGCTGCTGTTCAGAGGCTGCCTTGGACTCTCTTGCTGCCTGGCTCCACTATCACTACCATCAGTCACCACATGTGACCCTGCTAATATCCTGGTACTGGCGACGGGGCTCCTCTCTCTCAGCTGCAGCGAGATGCTACTGCTGAGCTCGATATACTCCTGGTGGAGCTGCCGCACCTCCAGCTGAAGCAGGTCTTTCTCCTTCTGCACCGTGAGCAGGCAGCTTTCCAACATGGCCTGCTCCTCCCTCAGCTGCTTGGCTCCGCCCTCTGCCTCCTCGCCCCTCTTGACGCTCTGTTTGAGGTTCTCTCGTAGTGTCTTGTTCTCCTCTTTGAGATGGGCCATGGCGCCCGACGTGGCCTTGCGCTCTTTCCCTACGCTGTCCAGGATGCGTTCGGCCGGGTGTTTGTTGCCCGACGAGGCCGGAGTGCTGCCGTCCCTTATTGTGCTCCCCTCAAGGGAGCTTCTCCTCCTGGCCCCCAGCCAATGGAGCTCGGGCCAGCTCATATCCAGCTCATTCGTGAGGTGGCTGACCTCCCTTGCCAGCGAGGCCATTCGGTCCTCCAGCTGCCCCTTCTCCTGGGTAAGCTGGGTGCAGAGATTGTTGGCCCTCTCTAGTTGAACCCACACCTTGTTGTCACTACCACCTTCGTTAGGCTCCTGAGCCAGGTGATCCCTGGATCTCTCCCCTGCCTGGCTCCCGGCCTCAAGGGCGTCGACGAGTCTGTGGTTCTCTTCAGCCTGCTGCTTGTTGAGCTTATCCAGGGTTTTATTCGAGGCTTTGAGGTCCTCATACTTTGGTAGGATCCTCTTGAGCTCGCGGACGCAATCTTTGCAGTAGTCCTCTGTCTTCTGCAGCTTCCTCTGCAAGTCCTGTTTCTCTTTCTCCAAGTAAACACACCTGTCTTCCAAGGACAGGCTCTCCATTTTGAGCATCTCTCTAGTCCTAGTCTCCTCGATCTTGGATGGTGTATCTTGCCTCTGACTTTCTGGGTATGTTTTGGCCATGTTGAAAGTGACAGGGTGTGTAATGAGTTTGGAGGTGGGACTGTGAGTGTGACCACCAGGCATTTTCTCTGAATTGTTGCCACTCGTTGAGCCTGAGACATTGTGATTGGTCGAAAATGGGCGGTCTTCTACCATGTTTTCTCTTATCTTCTTATTGAGGCTGAGGTTGTCCTCCTCCAGTGATACCAGAGCATTTTTCAGTCTGTCCACCGTATTCTCCAAATCGAATATTATCTCAGATTTGTAGTCTGCTCCGAGAGCTCGGTCTCCTGAGCCACTACATCTCGGGGAGCAGTCAGAGTCGAAAGGCCTCGGTGAATGCCTGTAGGATGCTCCATGCATCTCTGATTCATTTGTTTCTTTCATCAATGAAACATTGTTCAACTTTTCTGAAGATATCCCTGATTTGCTGTTACAGTTATGAAGAAGAGGCTGAGTTTTCTTCACGTGCTGTGAAACTGGTGTGGTCCACTCAACCTGAAACGAGTGCAAGGAATGAGTGAGAGCCGTGTTGATTTCATTTAACCATGAACCATATTTTCAATAATACAATATTCTTGTGGGTTTAACACAGATTTGTACATACAGATGAAGTCGGAAGTTTACATACACCTTCGCCAAATACATTTAAACTCAGTTTCACAATTTCTGACATTTAATCCTAGTAAAAAATTCCCTGTCTTAGGTCAGTTAGGATCACCACTTTATTTTAAGAATGTCAAAATAATAGTTGAGAATGATTTATTATAGCTGTATTTCTATCACCACATTCCCAGTGGGTCAGAAGTTTACATACACTCAATTAGTATTTGGTAGCATTGCCTTTAAATTGTTTAACTTGGGTCAAACGTTTCAGGTAGCCTTCCACAAGCTTCCCAAAATAAGTTGGGTGAAATTTGGCCCCTTCCTCCTGCCATTGCTGGTGTAACGGAGTCAGGTTTGTAGGCCTCCTTGCTTTTCAGTTCTGCCCACAAATGTTCTATAGGATTGAGGTCAGGGCTTTGTGATGGCCACTCCATTGTCCTTAAGCCATTTTGCCACAACTTTGGAAGTATGCTTGGGGTCATTGTCCATTTGGAAGACTAATTTGCGACCAAGCTTTATTAACTTCCTGACTGATGTCTTGAGATGTTGCTTCAATTTATCCACATAATTTTCCTGCCTCTTCATGATGCCATCTATTTTGTGAAGTGCACCAGTCCCTCCTGCAGCAAAGCACCCTCACAACATGATGCTGCCACCCCTGTGCTTCACGGTTGGGATGGTGTTCCCTCAGCTTGCAAGCCTGCCCCTTTTTCCTCCAAACATAACAATGGTTCTTATGGCCAAACAATTCTAGTTTTGTTTCATCAGACCAGAGGACATTTCTCCAAAAAGTACAATCTTTGTCCCCATGTGCAGTTGCAAACCGTAGTCTGTCCTTTTTATGGCAGTTTTGGGGCAGTGGCTCCTTCCTTGCTGAGCGGCCTTTTAGGTTATGTCGATATTGGACTCGTTTTACAATGGATATAGATTATGTTGTACACGTTTCCTCCAGCATCTTCCCAAGTTCCTTTGCTGTTGTTCTGGAATTGATTTGCACTTTTCGCACCAAAGTACGTTCATGTCTAGGAGACAGAACGTGTCTCCTTCCTGAACGGTATGACGGCTGCATGGTCCCATGGTGTTTATACTTGCGTACTATTGTTTGTACAGATGAACGCGGTACCTTCAGACGTTTGGAAATTGCTCCCAAGGATGAACCAGACTTGTGGAGGGCTACAATTTATTTTGGCTGATTTCTTTTGATTTTCCCATGATGTTAAGCAAAGAGGCACTGAGTTTGAAGGTAGGCCTTGAAATACATCCACAGGTACACCTCCAATTGACTCAAATTATGTCAATTAGCCTATCTGAAGCTTCTAAAGCCATGACATAATTTTCTGGAATTTTCCAAGTTGTTTAAAGGCATAGTCAACTTTGTGCATGTAAACTTCTGACCCACTGGAATCGTGATACAGTGAATTATAAGTGAAATAATCTGTCTGTAAACAATTGTTGGAAAATGTATTTGTGTCATGCACAAAGTAGATGTCCTAATCGACTTACCAAAACTATAGTTTGTTCACAAGAAATGTGTGGAGTGGTTGAAAAACAAGTTTTAATGACTCCAACCTAACTGTATGTAAACTTTTGACTTCAACTGTAACGTAAACTCACGTAAACTCGTACATCACCTTGGTCCGTACAATTGCCCTTATTTTTAGCGCCCCAAAAACGTAATACTTCCAGATCAACTGTAATGTCAGTACCACTGTCAAGCACAATTTCTCCCCTTTCCAACATAATCAATTACATTACCTAAATGCTGCCCGTTTCTGCATAATTCAAGCAGGCAATGAGCCCCGTCGGGTATTTTTTTAAATGGCGGGTAGGGAAGCGAAACTAATGTGTGATAGTGAGAGATGTTGTATGGGAAAATGTTTTTTTTTCACTCGATCTGTCCAACTTATCACCTTATTGCCTTTAAAATATAAATAAAACACTATAAAGACTTTATAATGTGTCATTTTATACCTATTTGAAGGTTTGTGTCAAATTTGAATCGGGTTTTTAGGGCGGTGCTAAAGTGATCTTAGAAGTAAACAGCGGCTTTGAGATTGATGATTGCATGCAATGACTAAAAAAATGACTAGGTATCCCCCCTTATCCCCGTCACTGTCCATTATTTGTTTTTAAAGGATGATAGAAGTGATACACCTGGTGGAGAGAGATTGTAAGACAGAAATAGTTGCTTTATGCTTGCTGTACGTTACGACATGACACATCAAGATGTAATGGAGGGTCCGTTTTTTCAACTTTTCTCAAATACTATAGAGCCATTACCATGTCTATCTAGGCTTGAATAGAAACCTAGTTCACACCCCCAATTTTGACTTCAACACAGTCGCTACAGTCCCATTAGTTATCTTTGTAGCCTTGTTTGAATGTTGCGGATGCGCACATTTGTACGGAATGGGGTGAGTTTTCGTTACATATTCAGCAGCCATTCTTTATTAGCCTACTCTCCAACAAGTAGGCCTCGCATAAGGAACACTTAAGTCTTTCATCATGAAAGCCTAGTCTATATTCTGTATAACAATCATCGAGCAATGTCCATTACATGAAAAATGCCTAGTTCAAATGCAGAACATGATATGTAGTCATTATTAACATTCAACCTCGTTTCCTTCTCTTGGAGACAGAGGGGCCTCAGGTGTGCAGGAGCTTCGTCTTCTCATGCTGATCTCTGGGGTGATAGCCGGTTTGCAGCACGTTTGGACCCTGAACCGAAATGTCCTGATATGACAGGAACCCAAAACATTAATGAGCAGGGCTTAAATGCCATTACATTTAGGATCGTTTAGATATTGTTCCATCTGGACCTCTCATTTCAAAATTCGAGGCTAGCAAAATGCTTGGGCTAAAAAGCCAGCGACCTACAAGGCGACTGTAGCTAGCTAAGGCAGCTAACTAAATAACTCGCTAGCTACTGTAGCTAGCCAAAGCCAGACGTTGCTGGCTAGCTAATTAGCTACGGTTACAGTAAAACATGGTCAAACGGTAAATCATTCATAACTTACCCTCTGCAGGAACTCAGTTTGCGTGTTCCTGCAGCTACATGACACGTTCAAAATGCGAATTCATAATCGTAGCTAATTCGTTTTAAGATTTGCTAAACTTCGTTCTTCCTAATAAATCAAAGTGTACGGTTACCGTGGTAACCGGAATTCCGATGTCCCTCAAATTTGAGCTAAACTCTGATTGGATGTAGTCATCAACAGTTCTTTCACACTTTAAAATTATTTTATTTTTTTACACACTTTTCAATTTTGGGAGGTTTGTGAGCCTTTTGAGACTGAGCCTTTTGCCACTTTAATTAACAAGTCATGTCGTATCTATAAATTTACTTAGTATCATCTTCAGAAATATCTGTATGCTTAATTAAATCTTATTCTATAGTAGGCCTATTATAGGCCTATTTACAACGTTTCATGGACAACTGGGCTGTTGTATCGTGTACCACCACTCACCCTTATGCCTTTTCCTATTACAACGGGATCAACTTACCTGTGATCTCACCCTGTCAAATGTCTATGATGTTTTGCCCCACTGAGAAAACATCTGGCATTATCTAGAAGAGGGACGTGACACTTGAGCCCACCTAAATGTTTGGAAACTGAAAAGTTACCTACAAAAGTCACACAAGATACAGTATTCAGAGAAAGAAACTGTATCAGGTATCTGATTCACTGGGCCGAAGGGCTGAGAGTATTTAGCTGGGGTCTTTTGGGTGCTAATTGGAGCCAGGCCCTGTTTTATAGGCCTCTCACAACTGGTGGAGGGATATAGGCCACATCACTGTCAACTTACCTCATAACAACTTTTTTGAAAGAACACGCAAAACAAAATGTCATTGACTGTTAATTGTGGCTTAATTTACACATCCAGGACCAACGTGTCTTTTCAGACTACTTCTTCATATCTTCACCCACACAGCTGTTGGGATGGCCACTGAAAACTCGGGGAAAGTATAGTCTCCTCGGGATAAAGGTTCAAATAATGTCGGCGAGCGACATGGATTAGGTTCCCTTCACTTCAGCAACATGACTCCTCACAATCTCATAATGATCCGCTCATGCACATAGTAGTTATATGACAAACTCAACTGTTAGAAGACATGTAAAAAAAAAATCTTTATCTCACTAGTTTTTGTCTAATCACAGTTGCCCGTCCTCGTGTTCATCCCTTTCAGTTGTCACCCAAACACTTGCTGACCTTACAACTCATTCACTGACACTCGCCGTCTGGCTGGACGCCAAATCCCAGGTCGTAAACAGACAATACCCTTTATGACTTGACGCCCTGTGAGGAATAACAGCTGACACGGGGAAGGTGACACATTCACACAGCTCCGTCGTCGTCATCCCCCTTGAGACTCTCAGTGCCCTCTGTGACACTGTGACGTGCCAGCACTTCATCTAGTGTGTCTGCCTATTATTCAGTCGGCCAGCCAGCTCAGGAAAGGGATGGAGAGAAAGACGAGGCATTTCCACAACATGGAGTCAAAACCCCCTTTATTTGAAGTAAGAGAATATTCACAAACAAATGCACTGTGAGGATTTGTGCAAAACAAAGCAAACAGACAATAGAACACAGGAGAACACAGATACAAACCGTTACAATCAATGGTGCCTCACTGGCAGACAGAATTTTTAGGATGGTGCGTGTATGTGAGGGTCCTATGCAGAGGGGAAAGCAGTGACAAGGTCATGGCCCTCCGGGGGTCTTGTTCGGGCTCGAGCGTGGGTCTCGCAGTACAGTTGGCCCTCCACGAAGAAGTAGCCCTTCTGTTTAAGGTTGACGTCACAGTCGGTGCACACGAAGCAGCTAGGGTGGCGGAACTTGTCTCTCGCTTTCACCACTGTGCCCCTATAGAAGAACAACAGAGGTAACAACATGAGTAGGCAGAAGTTACCGCTGACGCTGATCTTGGGTCAGTTTAGCATTTGCCCCACTAATGGTTAGGATTGGGGGAGGGGAAGCTGGAGCGGGGTTGCCAGATTACAAAAGTACATCAATGATTTGGGAGAGTGCTGCCTACCTCATCTAACCACTCAAAGTACACTGAGTATACCAAACATTATGAACACCTTCCTAATATTGAGTTGGTTAATTTTGTAAATGACTATTGTAGCTGGAAACGGCGGATTCTTTTATGGAATATCTACATAGGCGTACAGAGGCCCATTATCAGCAACCATCACTCCTGTGTTCCAATGGCACGTTGTGTTAGCTAATCCAAGTTTATCATTTTAAAAAGGCTAATTGATCATTAGAAAACCCTTTTGCAATTATGTTGCACAGCTGAAAAGTGTTGTCCTGATTAAAGAAGCAATAAAACTGGCCTCCTTTAGTCTAGTTGATTATCTGGAGCATCTGTTCGATTAAAGGTTCAAAATGGCCAGGAACAAAGGACTTTCTTCTGAAACTCGTCGGGTCTATTGTTGTTCTGAGAAACAAAAGGCTATTCCATGCAAGAAATTCCCGTTTCCAGCTACAATAGTCAATTGCAACATTAACATTGTCTACACTGTATTGCTGATCAATTTGATGTTATTTTAAATGGACAAAAAAAATGCTTTTCTTTCAAAAACAAGGACATTTCTAAGTGACCCCTAAGTGAAACTTTTGAACAGTAGTGTAGATTTCTACACTATGACGTTGGAATAATCCTGTCAAATTGGGAGAATTATGATAATGCTCTTTTAGTGTAAGAGCTATTTAAAAAGACTGCCTGAAATATCAGCCTGTTTTCGTGTGATGGAGTTTTTGCCTGGTGACATCACCAATAACAGAGTTCCAAACCTCTCTGCCAATAACAACTAGTTTTCCCCTCCCCACGCAAACCACTACCAGATAGTCCACAAAAATATTTTTCTTGAGAAATTGCTCTTTGTTTAGAGTTTATTTCGACTATTTTAATTGAAAACAATCAAAGTAAGGTATTTAATTGTTGCCCAGAATTTATTTGATAATGAGATTTTTTTAATTTAATGGCTACATTGGACCTTAAAGGGGCAACTAGTTTTTGGCAGAACTTTTTAGGTGTAACTCTTCTGGCTTGGGTACCAGTTTGTTTCCAAAAATCATTATACTCCTTGCCACTCCTTGTCTGACCAAACACGTCTTCGAAGTACTCACACAATGCCGTTTCCACACTTGTCACACAGGGGCAGCTTCTGCAGGTTTCCTGTAGGCGGCGGTGGCTTAGTCATGGGCGCTCTCACTGTCCTCGTCACCATGGGGCGAGTGCCTGGACAACACATGGGACACACACTATTGGTACCCTAATCCCTATATAGTGCTCTACTTCGAGCTGGTTAATACAGTACATAGAGAATAGGTTACCATTTGTGACACAGAACACAAGTCACAAGCAAATTATTAAAATGAGGAGCATACCGTAATTGAAGGATATTAAATCATTTTAATATTGAAATACAAAAAGGAGCAGAGCGTTAGCAACATATACTGTATATCGTCACAGATGTCACCATAGCACAGTATATTGATGATGTCACCATAGCACAGTATATTGATGATGTCACCATAGCACAATATATTGATGATGTCACCATAGCACAGTATATTGATGACACCATAGCACAGTACATTGATGATATCACCATAGCACAGTATATTGGGGGAAAAAGGGATACCTAGTCAGTTGTACAACTGAATGCCTTCGACTGAAATGTGTCTTCCCATTTAACCCATTTAACCTGTATATTGATGATGACGCCATAGCACAGTATATTGATGACACCATAGCACAGTATTTTGATGATATCACCATAGCACAGTATATTGATGATGACACCATAGCACAGTATATTGATGATATCACCATAGCACAGTATATTGATGATATCACCATAGCACAGTATGTGATGATGACACCGTAGCAGAGTATATTGATGATGACACCATAGCACAGTATATTGCCCCCTCCACCCCCCCCCCCAAACAACACAGTGGCGATCTGTCATTCAGGGTAGGTGGGGCAGAGTACCACCACCTGTTTTGAGACCCATATTTTTTACATAAATACACAAATAAATAAATACATACATACATACACATATACACAAATAAATTAAATGTTTTGGGCTTGCTTGTTTTGCATGTTATTTTGGCATTAATACGTCGCACATATCAGTTTACAAACAATGTAAAAAAAGAAGTAAAAAAAAGATATCATTGAGTTAATAAATACTTATTCAAACATGTTCTCTTTTTTTGTTTTCTTGAGTGAGGCAGCTCCAAAATGCAGATGTTTCAGCCTAGCTCAGTGCTTTCTGCGGTGGTGGTGCGAGCCAGCAGAAAATAGGAGCATTGTGCCGTGATTGGCTCAGTGTTCTGTCACTCATGGGGACACTACGTCATCACCAAGTTTAAGTCCTTAGTAAGCATAGACATCCAAAATGTCAACCCTTTGGGTCCTGCCATAGAGTTATATTACAAGTACCCTTCCAAGAAGGCTCAAGGTCATTGGCCACAGATAAATTACATCTACAGTAGCTTTGATTGGACTGATCATGTCAACATTTTAGTTTCAAAGTTAGCTAGCAGTCATCATCATGAATCAAGTCGGCAATCTACTGACAAATCATTTTAAATCCTTGTCATATGAAGAGAAAAAATGAAGAGAAATTAGATTAAACCTATTGGTGCTCATCGGCCATTGGACATAAAGATTACACAACAAGTTGGAAATCGCAAATTCAACAAGGATTGTAAGGATTCAGTGGCTAACTGCGAGCATTGCAAAGCAACCACTAGCCTGCTATATTACCCCCCCCCCCCAGAGTTCCCACCATAAATGAGAATGCCAGACTTTGGTGACAAAATTTGCCCTTACAAGACCACTGCGCCGCGCCACCTTCAGATGGTGAGTCCAAAAATGTATTGTATGCTGCTGCATAAATGATGTAATATGCCAGAGAGATATTTATACTGTAGCTAAAAATGTAATACTAAGTAAGTTGTTAGCAGCCCATGTGCCTCGCCCTAATAATTTGGTCCATTTTCACCAACGCGGTATTGTAAACACATCGTTCGTGGCCGGTGTGTTTTTCAAACTTTTTTTGTACAGCACACACAACATTCTATAATAGGGAAAGGGCGATACCTAGTCAGTTGTACAACTGAATGCATTCAACTGAAATGTGTCTTCTGCATTTAACCCAACCCCTCTGAATCAGAGAGATGCAGGGGGCTGCCATAATCGACATCCAAGTCTTCAGAGCCCAGGGAACAGAGTGGGTTAACTGCCTTGCTCAGGGGCAGAACAACAGATTTTTACATCGTCAGCGCTGGGATTCAATCCAGTAACCTTTTGGTTACTGGCCAATGCTCTAGCCACTAGGCTACTTGCCGCCCCTAGAATTGTGTTATTTGATGTGTCAAATTAAAAGCTTATTTAACATGCCAAATAGTGTTATGACGTGTATCTTTTTTGACACGCAAAGACCCAAACAGCGTTCAATGTTCCTCACCCGAATAATTTGGTCAGTAATTTGGTCTATTTTCCACTTAATTTCGCCTACTGTTCTCACTTGGTGGTGCACATAACCTGTAGCCTATAACCTGTTTTAGAGAAATGTAATCATTGAATATTGTAAGAGTTTTCATTGTCTGTTTATATGCCCCTTTTATTTATCCTATGGTTCTGACTTGGTGTACAGGGAGAACACTAAGAACGGCCCATGTTCTGAATTCTGTCGCTGTACATTTCAAAAGTGCTGAACAAATAGTTATATTGACTACGTCCTCCGTCGTTCGCTCATTAATGTCTTAATCAAAACTACAAATGGCCTCTTATCCGCTTGTCGTCCCCGTATGTCATAGTTTGTACATCTCAATTAGAAACCACATTTGTTTAAGCAAGTCAACCATATCAGCTGTTTTTTTAAAGGCGGTAAATGAGGCTGAATAAACTGTTTCGCTGCCAGACAAGGCTCCAGTGATAGCCAGGTGTAGCGGTGGTAAGGTGTTGGGACTGATGTACTGTATGTAGGCCCTAACAGTTTGGGGGCACCGTTTGTCACCGTTATAGTGCAACTAATGTCTTGTTTAGTGTTGTGTAGTGGCTTTGCTGGCATGCAGCCCACATTTAATTTTGTTTGCTCCACCAAGATTTACATGCTAAAATCACCACTGGCAATTACAACAGATTCAGTTATTGTGTAATGTCTTTGTAGAATCTCTTCTCAGAAACACACTGTGTTTGACTAATGTGTAACTAATACATGCTGCTATTTTGGCCTATAGGGGAAAAAATTGCCTAAAAAGTGAAAAAGATGAAACCATTTATGAACTATATTTACATGGCTGTTCTGACATTGAGCTATTCTGCTGTAGTCATATGAGTGACAAGTAAGAAATTAGATGCAGATAGAGAAAAGTCCACAGTTTTATTCAGTACTGATTCACATGTGAGAATTCTTAAAAAGGGGCAATCTGCAGATGCTACATCCATAGCCACGTGAGGTAGAGGTGCTGAGCGTTCTGCAGCACCCCCTGAAAAGTCTGAATTTAAAATCTTTGTAGATGTAAACATTTTCCAGCACTATAAAACAGGAGCAGCTATTGTTTCAATAGCTGATTTAAACTTCCATAACCTATTCAGTATTTCCATGTCTGGATGAGAAGCGTGCCCAAAGTAAACTGCCTGTTACTCAGGCCCAGAAGCTAGGATATGCATATAATTGGTAGATTTGGATAGAAACTCTGAGGAAAATCCATCCAGGAAGTGGGATTTTTTTGATGTGGGTAGTTTTCAATTGAATGACTATAGAGTATCTAATGGGTTAGGACTCAGATTGCAGTTCCTATGGCTTCCACTAGATGTAAACAGTCTTTAGACATTACCGGTACTATTAGGATGTATTCGTCTGCATGTTTTGAAAGCCTTTGAGCCAGTGGATTACTGAACAAAACGCTCCAACAAAAGAGTTTTTTGGGATTTAAAGAGGGACTTTATCGAACAAAACAAATCAAAATCAAATTTATTTATTTTTTCAAATCAAATTTATTTATATAGCCCTTCGTACATCAGCTGATATCTCAAAGTGCTGTACAGAAACCCAGCCTAAAACCCCAAACAGCAAGCAATGCAGGTGTAGAAGCACGTTGGCCAGGAAAAACTCCCTAGAAAGGCCAAAACCTAGGAAGAAACCTAGAGAGGAACCAGGCTATGTGGGGTGGCCAGTCCTCTTCTGGCTGTGCCGGGTGGAGATTATAACAGAACATGGCCAAGATGTTCAAATGTTCATAAATGACCAGCATGGTCGAATAATAACAAGGCAGAACAGTTGAAACTAGAGCAGCAGCACAGTCAGGTGGACCGGGGACAGCAAGGAGTCATCATGTCAGGTAGTCCTGTTATTGTGTAGCTGGGACTCTTGTGACTGCAACCATATGAAGATCTTCAAAGGTAAGTGATTCATTTTATCGCTATTTCTGACTTTTGTAATTCCTTTACTTAGTTGTAAAATGTTTGTATGCTTTTGTAAGCGAGGCACTGTCCTCAAATAATCTCATGGTATGTTTTCGCCGTAAAGCCTTTTTGAAATCTGACAAAGCGTCTGGATTAACAAGAAGTTAATCTTTAAACAGATGTATAACACTTGTGTTTATTATGACTATTTCTGTATTTTGAATTTGGCGCTCTGCAATTTCACCGGATGTTGTCGAGGTGGGTCGCTAGTGGACAGCCTGCGCCAGTTAAAAATTTTTTAAAGGCGGTAAATGAGGCTGAATAAACTGTCTCCAAATGTGTTGGGACTGATGTACATTATCACCGTTATAGTGCAACTAATGTCTTGTTTAGTGTTAGTGTGTTTCAGTCTCCAAATGTGCATTATATAAAACTAGATTAAAACCACATTAAACTATACATATATTCCAGTGGTGGCTGGTGGGTGGATAAAACGGGCTCATTCCATTCTGGAAATTACGATGAGCCCGACCTCCTATATCTCAGCCCACCATCCTCCTCCTCTGTGTTCAAATCAAGAGCTAATGGAAAATGTCTCAACCAAAAAACTTATTGTAGAGCTCACGGACAATACAACATCTCTTATCTTTTGCCATGTGTTCACAGGCACAACAGATAGTTTTGAATGAACTCTTCATAGCGTTTCACCAGGTGGGGCGTGGCCTTGAGGTACCGCCTCCACATGAAGTAACTCATGTACGCATCAACGTTCTTGTCCAAATGGAGGAGGAAGTCCGCCAGTGCCTTTGCATCCGGGAAGTCAATGATATGAATAAAGGAATCCACAGGAAGAAAGTCTTCGTAGTTCTGTCTAGATGGGCCCAATACTATTGGTACAGTTCCTGCCACGAGTGGTCCATTCACCTTTCCCGTGATGTAGTCTCTGTAGATCGAATTCTCGGACGAGAGGTAGAACTTGCAGCTGGCGATGGTCGAGTAATACTCTGTGCTTTTCAAACGACGGCCCGAAAAAGCAGTGCCGAAATGGGTTACTGCTCCTGATAATATTTTTCTCTGACTGACATCCCTGTGTAAAGGTTATTACTGCTCACAATCCAGCAGGCTAATTTATCTTTCTTGGGCAGCACCAAATCTGTCTCAGTCTTCATGGTTGTTAATTCATTTTTTCGCACTACCCGGAACCCAAACCGGCTGCGCGCGTGCGCCATCGTGCATAAATGTATTTTGTCCCCCCCCCCACACCAAACACGATCACGACACCCAGGTTAAAATATCAAAACAAACTGAACGTATTAATTAATCCACATATAAAACGGTCAACCGAATCGTTTCTAGTCATCTCTCCTCCTTTCAGGCTTTTTCTTCTCTTGACTTTATATTGCGATTGGCAACTTTCAGAAATTAGGTGCATTACCACCACCGACCTATTTTGTCTTTCAGTCACCCACGTGGGTATAACCAATAAGGAGATGGCACGTGGGTACCTGCTTCTACAAACCAATGAGGAGATGGGAGAGGCAGGAATGGCAGTTGATCTGCGTCAGAAATAGAACTGACTTCTATGCTAGCCCTTGGCAACGCAGACGCACATTGGCGTGCGTGAGCAGTGTGGGGTGCAATAACTGAATAATATTGACTTCTAAATTGATTTTGGAACGCGACACGCATGCGAATGGTGTAGTCAGCCTGTTAGGTTGAAGAGGTTTTCCAGACCTGATGTTTTTTGTTTTTGTTGGTAATTTCATGTGATACCAGATCCATTTATGAAAACCTGGACGAGGAGACCAGGGCAAGTCAGTCTGATGCTTTTGTGAAAGAAAATGACAGCGTCCGCTTCGTCGTAAAGGGATCTGTCGTCTGTCAGGACGCAGCTATTGATGTTGAACAGGGTCCACACCAATTGGCCAGAGCCACACCAAGGCTTTTCAGTTGTTGTTGTTGTTTTTTTTTTTTAAATAGAGAACTATTTTCAGTTCCAAGGATGGAGATTCTGCTAATCTGGATGGACAGACAATAGATGGTGGTTCCAAGTAAATTACACATAATATCACTGAGCTCAAAAGCACTAGAGCAGCGATCAAAGTTTTGTTGGAAGCTGCTGTTCTTGTTTTTGGATGACATTTTTGCCCTGTAAAAAGGAAGAATTGTTTTTAAATTATGATTGATAACCTAAATTATGTTAAATCTTTATTTCATACCATAGATACACATTACATTTCATTCACAGATAAGTTCAGGGATAGCCTTGCAGCTGTCCATACAGGTTATTTGATTTGTTACAGTACAAGCACACACAACCACAGTCATGAATAAGAAGCTGTCGACTTGTCAGTCAGTGCCATGTAAATCGGTATCGTTGATGTAAGTCATTACCGTATCTTAAAACACTATAGGTTGTTCAGAGCAGGTTGCCTCAAGCAACTCAATTCAACATTCAAGTCTATGTTTACATTGGTCTTTTACAATGGTGGACTTTAAAACGGATCACAATGTGAGTTTGTGTGGTTAAAAATTAGGTTTGAGAGAGAAAATAAAACATTGCTTACCACTGAAGATTGGTTTAGAGTTGGAAATCCACACGCATAGTTGACAAAATCAGACACTAAAGAGGAAGTAAAAATAGACAACACTAGTCTGTCACAGGTCCGACTGGACAAATAAGTTTTGCGTAAGCAAATCTGAGGACTGAGAATTCCTGCCTAAAGATTTTTTTTTTGTGACAAAGCATCCGACTGGGTATATAATATATACTGAACAAACATATAAACGCAACATACAACAATTTCATTGATTTGATTGAGTTACAGTTCATATGAGGAAATCAGTCAATTTAAATAAATAAATTAGGACCTAATCTATAGATTTCACATGACTGGGAATATAGATTTGCATCTGTTGGTCAGACTCCTTACAAAAAATGAGCCTCACAATGGGCTTCAGAATCTTGTCACAGTATTTGTGCATTCAAATTGCCATCAATAAAATGCAAATGTGCTCGTTGTCCATAGTTTATGCCTGCCCATTCCATAACCCCGCCATCACCATCAGCAAACCGCTCGCCCACATAACGCCGTACATGTGGTCTGCGGTTGTGAGGCCGATTGGACATTCTGCCAAATTCTCCAAAACAACTTGAGGGGGCTTATGGTAGAGAAATGAACATTCAATTCTCTGGCAACAGCTCTGGTGGACAAGTCGGCATGCCAATTGCACTCTACCTCAAAACTTGAGACATCTGTGGCATTGTGTTGTATGACAAAACTGCACATTTTAGAGTGGCCTTTTATTGTCCCCAGCACAAGGTGCATCTGTGTAATGATCATGCTATTTAAATCAGCTTCTTTATATGCCACATTTTTGTTCATAGGCCTTATCTAGCACATCAGTACCACCCAAAGTGACAGTGTTAGCCTGCTGAACCAAAGCCTAGACATGTAATCTGTTCACTACTAATTCATTTGTATATAGAGTTCACTCCTTGTGTACGCACTTTTCAAGATCAGAACAATGTAAATTCTGAATTATCTCCCTGTACTTTGTCTTATAAAATGAATGCCCAACAAAATACTGATTTCAAGTGATATCTTCATTTTGATTGTGGCTCTTTCCAATAGTTTTTGGGGTCAAAATATATGCGATGTTGATAGCTAGAGGTGTTAATTAAACTATAGGTCTTGAAGTGAGTGAGCGGTAGAGAGCTCACCCACACTGACGACGACTTGAACACCAACAGGTTTGTCCTTGATGTGTCTCATTGAGAAAGAATACATTATTATATGCAACCGTGAAGCTCTTCTTGAGTGCGGGACTGCAGCATTATAGCCTGGAATCCACACTGAATGATGATATCATTTCCCACCCATATCATAATGAAAGGGAAGTTACTTAGTGCAGAACTGACCGTCGCTGTCGACAAAATCCTGCAGGGCCTTGAAGGAACCTGATTGCCGGGGCTCCTGGGGCTCCTCCTGGTCTTTCAGGAGCATGCGGTACACATCAGACTCCTCGATGGAGGTCAGCGTCTTGCTACTGCAGAGAGGGAAACACACACACACAGATGAGCAAAAATATACACACACAGAGGTGAGCATTAACAGATGCAGCACACACAAACACACACAAAAATATCTCACATTTTGTGGAGATGGAGAAAGAAATGGGAAAGGGGGATACCTAGTCAGTTGTACAACTGGATGCGTTCAACTGAAGTGTCTTTCATATTTAACCCAAACCCCTCTGAATCAGAGATGTGCCAGGGGCTGCTTTAAGTCGACGTCGGCTGCACCTGTTCCAGCCGAGATCTGCGGCTACCATGGAAAGCACTGCCCCAGCAGACACCAGTGTAGTCATAACAACACTATCCTCCATATCAGATTTAACATCAGAGTCGTATTGAGGCCTGGGGGTCCAGAACTCCCCAGCTCCAGGTTTAGTGACGGGCTGCAAGTCATAGGGGGAAATGATGCCTGCCAGCTGGGGCACTCTCACTCCAGGGCCCTGAGGCTTTTGGTTATCATAGGCTGCATCAGGTCAAAAGGAGGCCCACCAGACATTACAGAGAACAGACCTGGGGTCAAATACTATTTGAAATAATTTCAAAATACTGTTTTTAGTGCTTTATTGAGCTTTCCTGGTTTAATGGACCAATAAAATAGTCCCACAATGGCAAACCCCACCCATGTGGTACTCCAGGCAGGCTAGAAGTATTTGCGCTCAACATACTTGAAAGATTTCAAATAGTATTTGAACTCAGGTCTGACAGAGACACACATAACACAGGCATCAGCAGACGTCCATAAAAGGAAGTGAAGAGAGGAAGAATGGATGGGAGGAGAACGGAGAGAATGGAGAGAGGAGGTTAGAGATGACATGGGGTGAAGAAGCATGAGGGTGCAGACACCTTTCGTATACACAGCTCTTTTTATAGCCACCACCCATAGTCAGAACACCAAGTCATCGAACCAGAATTTGCTGAAAGAGATCTACAGGCCAATAATAAGACACATGGATTGAATTCGCTATATATGTATATATACACTGAGTGTACCAGACATTAGGAACACCTTCCTTATATTGAGTTGCACCCCCTTTTTGCCCTCAGAACAGCCTCAATTCATCAGGCATGGACTCTATAAGGTGTCGAAAGCGTTACACAGGGATGCTGGCCCATGTTGACTCCAATGCTTCCCACAGTTGTGTCAAGTTGGCTGGATGTCCTTTGGGTGGTGGGACCATTCTTTTCTATATGCACTACCATTCAAAAGTGTGGGGTCATGTAGAAATGTCCTTGTTCTTGAAAGAAAAGCACATATTTTGTCCATTAAAATGACATCAAATTGATCAGAATACAGTGGAGACATTGTTAATGTTGCAAATGACTATTGTAGCTGGAAACGGCTGATTTTTTAATGGAACATCTACATACAGTTGAAGTCGGAAGTTCACATACACTTAGGTTGGAGTCATTAAAACTTGTTTTTCAACCACTCCACAGATTTCCTGTTAACAAACTATAGTTTTGGCAAGTCGGTTAGGACATCTGCTTTGTGCATGACAAGTAATTTTTCCAACAATTGTTTACAGACAGATTTCTTCACATATAATTCACTGTATCACAATTCCAGTGGGTCAGAAGTTTACATACACTAAGTTGACTGTGCCTTTAAGGATTGGTTGCAAATGGTTCTTCCAAATGGACAATGACCCCAAGCATACTTAGAAAGTTGTGGAAAATGGCACAAGGACAAGAAAGTCAAGATATTGGAGTGGCCATCACATAGCCCGGACCTCAATACTATAGAACATTTGTGGGCAGAACTGATCAAGCGTGTGCGGGCAAGGAGGCTGTCAGGAGGAATGGGCCAAAATTCATCCAACTTATTGTTGGAAGGCTACCCAAAATGTTTGACCCAAGTAAAGCAATTTAAAAGGCAATGCTACTACCAAATACTAATTGAGTGTATGTAAACTTCTGACCAACTGGGAATGTGATGAAAGAAATAAAAGCTGAAATAAATCTTTCTCACAACTATTATTCTGACATTTCACAATCTTAAAATAAAGTGATGATCCTAACTGACCTAAGACAGGGAATTTTTACTAGGATTAAATGTCATGAATTGTGAAAAACTGAGTTTAAATGTATTTGGCTAAAAGGCCCATTATCAGCAACCATCACTAATCACTACTGTGTTTCAATGGCACGTTGTGTTAGCCAATCCAAGTTTAGCATTTTAAAAGGCTAATTGATCATTAGAATTTTGTTTGCACAGCTGAAAACACTGATTAAAGAAACAATAAAACTGGCCTTCTTTAGACGAGTTGAGTATCTGGAGCATCAGCATTTGTGGGTTCGATTACAAGCTCAAAATGGCCAGAACCTAAGAACTTTCTTCTGAAACTCGTCAGTCTTTTCTTGTTCTGAGGAATGAAGGCTATTCCATGTGAGAAATTGCCAAGAAATTGAAGATCTCGTACAACGCTGTGTATTACTCCTTTCACAGAACAGCGCAATCTGGCTCTAACCAGAAAATATAGAGAAGTAGGTAGTATATATATATTATTTTTAATGGATGATGCAATGGAAGCTATCAATCAATCAATCAATCAATATATATATATATATATATATGAATAAATAAATAAGTGGAGGCTCCTCAGGAGGAAGGGGAGGACCATCCTCCTCAGTAAAATGTCGTAAATATAAAAATAGTATAACATTAAAAAAAGATTAAACGAAACAAATTATATTCATATATCACCAAATAATTGGTTAAAATATACTGTTTTGCGATGAAGGTCTACAGTAACTTCAACAGCACTGTCTGTGCTTGCACCATGGTGTAGCCGGAGGAAAGATAGCGTCCATCCTCCTCTGGCTACATTAACTTCAATACAAGATATAGGAGGCTCGTAGGCCTCACTCCCTTCCATAGACATACATGGTAAGTATGACCACTTCTGGAGGATGTCCTCCAACCAATCAAAGCTTTTGCAGTATGAACTGACATCGTGTCCATCCGATCATAGATGTAGGATCAGACAATGAACCTAGTTTGTTGTATTGGGATTGTGCCACAGAGCATTATGGGGGTTCTATGTGTTGAGAAGCTTGGTGACATTGTTGGATAGAGATTAAGAGTGAAGAGTGAAGAGTGATAGTTGAGCATTTTTGGGACATTATCCAATTCAGTTTTTTCAAAATGCAGGAGATGGAGGAGGTATATTATACATTGTTTTATACATTGAACTTTATTGTTGTGTCCAGTTAGTGCAATGTATTTAAATTTGCCTTGCTAGCTAGCTACCAGCGCGAGTGTGCAGTTTTCTCCGCCAGAATGGTAGAAGGGCCAACGCTGCCGAAAATGTTGGACTTTTTGTTGAAGAACCCCTTTCATTCTCTGGGGTACACGGAAAAGGTGCGAATTAAAAGCGAGGGTCGACCTCTGCCTGAGATCAGTTTCATGGAGAAGGATGAAAATGTGAGAGCGTTCAATACCAACTGGCATCAAATGTAAAGCTGGTTAACAGGGAGCCTATTATCAATCTGCCTGTAAATGCACCTTAAGGTTCTTTACATGCTGAACATCTTTTCTGAGATTTGGAAAACAACTCCGAATGATTTGATAGCTTCCATTGCATCATCCATTAAAAGTTAGATTAAAAGAGAAAGGTTGGCGTAGCACGTTTCTTCTCGTGCGCTCAAGTAGGCGTTGCACTTTCATCCGGTATTTTTTTTTTTAGCAAAGATGATAACACATAATCACTCCGGACAGACACTAGCAAAAACTCTGACATAAATGTCTCTGCATCCCAGGCTACGCCTAAACATTAGAAACCTGACATGCTGTATGGTATCTGCTGTATGGGTTGAAAACAATACTTGTTCTGTCTGATCAACTGCAGGCTACTAATTAGAGCAGCTGCATACAGTCTATGAGCCCTGTCCATCTGGTCAAGGTAAACTAATTGGTAGCGTTATGTATTTATAGTCCATTTGTGTGTCAGGAGAAATTGTGAAAGTGACAACATGTTGGTTATATTCAAAATTGGTCTGACTAGGTTGCCTATATGTTTTGAATCCACAATTATTCACTGGAATGAATCAATCAACATAATGGCAGATGTGAGTCATTTATTTTATTTTTATAAGGCCTACAGTTGCATAGGCCTGCATGATGCAAACATGCATAAAGCTCAGCCCCGTGATTTATATAGTCTATCAGTTGTCGTCTGTGTCTGGGTAGAGGAAATCCCCCTCCTAATCTAGTCTAAATACAGAGTTTTATTTTTAAAACCATGTGACTTGATTAAGAAAAACTGCTCCCATCATAGCCCATACAACTGATTATTAATTGCCATACCTTATAAGGTCCAGAGTTTTCCTAGTTATGTTAACATATAAGGAAAAACTCCAGGCCCAATGGGGTAAAAATTGCTCCACTGCTCTATGGTGCCACCATTCTGCTTGAAGCTGTCAGTTATCGTCAGGTATGTGGATGATCAGGGCTTTATTCAGGAACGTTTCTTGGGTTACATGATGTCTCATGTGCCCGTTCATCCACTGGCACATTGAACGTTTCCCTTCCAAACACTGAGTACCCCTATCAACTTCCTCTCATTACAGTATGTAGAGTCAATCACATACACGATCAATTAACACATCAAAGATCTTACTCCTTGCTTGGGCTAACTCATTTTTAGCTCTTTTGTCTAACTGTGTAGTGTCTTGTGTTGTTTTTTTTTTTTGTCTTCTCAGTAATATCGTGTCCTCCTGCACTGGTCAAGCCTCTGAACACCTCAACTCATGGTTCATACCCTCATTCAATCACTGCTGTGGTCCCCTTTCCAACACTGTAAGTAGCCTTCTCATCCCTCATAATATTGTACTATAAATGTCTGTAGGTTAAAATAATTAGTCTCTGATGATTTTTTAAACACACTTTGTGGTCTCTGTGTGTTCCGTGCCTATACTGGAGGTCCCCCGTCCTCCTCAATTTTCCAAGTCACCAGCCTCCACTGAAATACGGTGTATAAATATATTTTTTACATTGTATGTTTTATATTTTTTACATTGTATGTTTTATATTCAATATACTTGCAGTGAATCAGCTCAACATCTCCTCCTCATTCAGTCATCTAACAGACTCCCATCCAGAGCGACCCACAGAAGGAACCAGCGCAAACGCCCTGCTCAAGGGCACGTTGACAGATTTCCCACAAGGTCAAAAACGGGGACCAGAACCAGCGACCTATCAGCCACCGGCCAAGCTCCCAATCGCAAGTCCACCAGCCCTCCAAGATACCCCCCCCAGTTCCCCAAGAGCTGCCCCTCAACCATCCGAGACACACCCCCCTCAAGAAAAATGTAATTATTACCCCCACCAATGTTCGTGCGGAAAAAAACAACACAAAAAACAGAAGACATCATGGACAACAAGTACATATATGGCACTATTTACCTGTGTCTGTGTATGTGCACGTGTGTGTATTTGAATGAGAGTGTCATCAGCCTCAGGCAAACATGCATTAGCTGTAAGAACACTGCCCCTCTGGGTCACTCAAACTGACTTTTTGTTTTGTTTGGACTTTATTGTTTGACTTTTATATTTGACGGTCATTATATCCCCCACCCAGCAACTCCACTCCTACTGGTCTCCAATTCCACATCCCAACCCTCAGCTTATCCCACGTATCTCTGCTCGCCACCCTCTTCGGATTTCTACACACCATTATATCTTTCAACTATGCTGTGATATTTAACATACAATTTGAAATCTATCTATTCGAATAGAATCCACAGATTGTGAGTTGAAGATAAATACTGTTACTGAGATATTAGTATATCAGTAATTGACTGACCCGGTCTCCCAACAATACCATTTCTAGGGATTAAAAAAAATCAATGTTACACACTTTCAGCCATTCCTGAGCCTGAGACCAGAAACACGCAAAAACAATACCAAAACAAATGGTCTATTGATTCTGTATCCTCACAACAAAATCTGCAGAGCTACGATGATTGTATGTCCCAAATATTCAACATTTTGTTGGTAGCAAGAATTCGGTACAATAATGTTAGCTGAAAAGCACAAAGTCTTGTATCTAGCTTCGTATTATATATCAACTCATACCATAGAATCCATACATCAAAAATATCTTCCAACTTTTTTCCAATCTGTATGGCTCAGCTATCAACATCCTGGTCTTCAAATGAAACTGGTAACTTTCCTATTTATGCTGTTTTTATTCCTCTGCCAGTTTTGATCCTTTATATTGGGAAGACAGACCAGTTCCCTACCTCCTCCCGCTGCCACCTGCCTCCTCCATTTTGGGGGTAATGCTGTAATCATTTGGTTGTAATCTTGGATTGAGCAGACCTTCCCATATAATTATGATAACTCTACCATTCCAATTTACAATATCATTTAAAAACAAAATCCCCTTTTCAAACATTTTTTTCCATAAATACTGGTATTTAATCAACCAGTACATCTGAGTTCAGCCATAATATTTTTGTTCTATCTTTTCAGAGGGATGAAATTTAAATTGTAGCCAGCTTTGCAATGCTTGTTTGGGGGATTTTTTCTCTTCTTCAATTAATCGAAAATGAGACAAGGCAATCTGCACAAAGGCAAAAATTTCATTTTTAAACAATGGATGAGCTTTTCTTAGTAATATACTTGAGAACCATTTCGGGTTAAAGTTATACTTTTGGATAAGTAAAGCTTTTAGAGAGAGGTTTAGTGCTTTTATATTTAATCATCTCAGCCCTGCATGTTCATACTCATTTTAAAGATCGGCACGCTTTATCTTGTCTGGTTTAGCATCCCAGATAAAGCTAAATATTATATGTTTTGAAAAAACGAATCATCAGGAGTAGGCAGCACTATAAGTAAACTAGTAAACTGAGATAAGACTAAGGAGTTAATCAGTGCATTTGTTCCATAAATAGACAGGACTTTCCCTCTCCATGGTTGCAGTTCTCTATTGAAATTCATCGTGGAGATTTCATTTCTATATTTTGTGATATGAAAACCAAGTATGTCTACTTGACTGTCAGACCATTTTATAGGTAAACTGCAGGGTCGTGTAAAAGTTGTATTTATTTAAAGATCCAATACGTAAAATTGTACACTTATCGTAATTAGGTTTTAGTCCAGAATGGTTATCGAGATCTTCAATGTAACATTGCAGGGATCAAGCTTGCGGACTTAATATAAAACTTGAGTCATCGGCATACATGGACACCTTCGTTTTTAAGCCTTGGATTTCTAATCCTCTAATGTTATTTGATCTGATTTTAATAGCTAACATTTCGATGACCATAACGAATAGATATAGTGAAAGCGGACACCCTTGTTTAACTCCTCTTGACAATTCAAAACCGCTATTTACCATTTTACATTTACATTTAAATTTAAATGTATTTTACACCTGTGGTTGCTATACATTGAAAAAATCCATTTATAAATAAAATACAGCCTTTCCTTATCAAAAGCCTTTTCAAAAAAACGCTATAAATACCAGGCCTGGCTTCTTAGATGTTTCATATTGTTTTATTATTTCTAGTAGTTGTCATGTATTTATCTCCAAGTGTGGATCATTCTCGATACATATGGGTAGATACAACGTTGATTCAACCAGTTTGTGGTCACAGGACCTCACTATTACAAGTACTCAAAGGTTTCTACTGAAACACTTGATCAAAATATGAACAGTGAAGAGCCGCTGTACTGAACTGTACACTGTAGGCTGATGTGAACCTCGGCTAGCATGATTTATGTCTGTCTATCAGAAACAGCTCCTGCTCAAGCCAGGGAAAAAGTCATTCCTGTGTGCTTGGGTAATACATGCACCGCGGTGACACCCCATATATCTGCTAGCTAGGCTAATGAGATCCACATGACTTCCTGGGAACTGAAAAACGAGGATACAAGACTCTCTATACTGTCTCAATAAAGTGTAATATATATATATATTTTTTTTTACACACACACACACACACACACACACACACACACACACACACACACACACACACACACACACACACACACACACACACACACACACACACACACACACACACACACACACACACACACACACACACACACACACACACACACACACACACACACACACACACACATAAACTCCCCAGGTACAGGTGTGTCAAGCTTGTAGCATCAATCTCAAAAAGTCAAGGGGTCTGAATAATCCCCCAATACACTGTATATATTTAAAGTACCTTGTCATAACATTTAACGTGTTTTAGGACAGAAACTATCAGAGAAGACGACAGTGGAAGCTAATACAGCAATACTGGTGTCACCATGACGACAGATCGAAATCAGACAGACACCCAACCACCCATCAACCCACCGACCATCTCACCAACCCAGCCAGCCAACTCACCCCTCTGGCTTGTCCTGGACCAGGCCCCTCATCTGTCCATGCATGGCGTCCTGGATGTTGCCTGAGGAGTAGAGGCCTATGGGGGTGTTGTAGGCTGTGCTCACCACCTGACGATGGTCGTCGATGTTAGCTGCAGCTATAAAGGGCTGGGCCTTGCGGTTGTGACCCGTACCAATGGGTTTGAACTCCTGAATGGAGTGCGAGAGAGCGAGAGCGAGAGCGAGAGCGAGAGAGAGAGAAAGAAAAAGACAAGGAGGCCTTTTGTGATGTTCTCTGACGCACACAAACACCAACAGGTGTAGTCACAAAAACAACAAATACACACAGTACCCCCCCCCCCCTATTAGATAGTCATGGTATCGCTCACCTGCTGCTCAGCCTCCAAGTTGATTTTGAACGGGTTGGCTTTCCCGTCTTCCGTGACTTGAGGCGACCATAGCCTGGTTTCTGGTCTGGGAACAAGAATCAGGTCATGATTAAACAGAGTATATATACTGTCAACTCCCTCGACCGCAGGTGAAACGATTATGACCACAGACCAAACATTGGTTTACATGGCAGCTGGGCCACAGTACACTGAGCACTCATAAATCAAACCCAACTTCATACACTTCCTTTGGTGTGTGAACAGTATAAAAGAGTGTGTGTGTGTGTGTATGAAAGAGAATTTGTGCGAGTATGTGCGTGGACATGTATAAGTGTGTCTGTATTAGAGAGTGGGTGTGTGTAGCTCATTTCTTGGCGTTCTTTGGTATGAAATAGTCTTTTTCCAGCTCTGGAATATTCTACATAAGATGGAACGTTCTATGTGGTATTAAAGCGATCTTGGGATCCATCAAGTACAGTAAGTTCTGTAGATAGTCAAACATGAATGTGTGTTTGACTAGCTATGTGTGTCCTTCTGTAGCTCAGTTGGTAGAGCATGGCGCTTGTAACGCCAGGGTAGTGGGTTCGATCCCCGGGACCACCCATACATAGAATGTATGCACACATGACTGTAAGTCGCTTTGGATAAAAGCGTCTGCTAAATAGCATATATTATTATTATATTATCATAGGATACACCCATTGGTAGTCACTTGTGTCACTGATGTTTGTATACATCTCTATTGTATGGTGTGTGCTTTTATGTGAGAGGCGTGTGTGTATTTGGGTATGTGTGTTTGTGAGAGTATTACTGTGTGCGCACGTGAGTATTAGTGTGTGTGTGTGCGTTTATGTGAGGTGTGTGTGTGTATTAGTTTGTGCGTGTAAGTGTGTGCATGTCAGTGTGTGTGTTTACGTGAGAGGACTATGTGGGGTGGGCAGCAATGTGTGCATGTCAGTGTGTGTGTGTGTGCGTATGTTAATGTGCGTGCGTGTGTGTGCGTGTATGTCTCCAGTGTGTGTGTAAGTATCAGGTGAGTGTGTACGCGTGTCTGTATCGGTATGTGAGTGTCCCACAGTGTGACCCCTGACCTCTGGACGGTGAGAATGAGCTGGTAGATGGCATCTTTGATCTTGTTCTGTGCCTCACAGTGCATCATGTCCTCCGCCGGGATGCCCTCGATGGCCAGGATGACATCACCAGGACACAGGTTGGCCACCGCCGCCTTACTGCCCGGAGTGATCTGCCCAGAGAGAGAGAGAATACCTGACCACTGTGACTGACCCAAAATTAAGGAAAGCTTTGACTATGTACAGACTCAGTGAGCATAGCCTTGCTATTGAGAAAGGCCGCCGTAGGCAGACATGGCTCTCAAGAGAAGACAGGCTATGTGCTCACTGCCTACAAAATGAGGTGGAAACTGAGCTGCACTTCCTAACCTCCTGCCCAATGTATGACCATATTAGAGATACATATTTCCCCCAGATCAACAAAGAATTTGAAAACAAATCCAATTTTGAAAAACTCCCATATCTACTGGGTGAAATTCCACAGTGTGCCATCACAGCAGCAAGATTTGTGACCTGTTGCCACGAGAAAAGGGCAACCAGTGAAGAACAAACACCATTGTAAATACAACCCATATTTATGCTTATTTATTTTATCTTGTGTCCTTTAACTATTTGTACATTGTGTGTATATATATATATATATAAAATAATATATATAAATAATATGACATTTGTAATGTCTTTACTGTTTTGAAACTTCTGTATGTGTAATGTTTACTGTTCATTTTTGTTGTTTTTCACCTTATATATTCACTTTGTATGTTGTCTACCTCACTTGCTTTGGCAATGTTAATACATGTTTCCCATGCCAATAAAGCCCTTGAATTGAATTGAATTGAGAGAACGAGAGGGGTGACAGAGATGGATCATTATTAATTAAATTGTCACAAATGATTCTAATAATGGTTGCCGTTATTAGTGTCGTCTTCGGTTACTTTGGTGAAGTAAGCAAACGTCTTCACTTTTCATACTTAGAAAGTGAACTGAACTGAGAGAGAGGGAGATGGAAAGAGAGAGAGAGAACTTGAAGTGAGAACCCCGGCTGCTGCCAAGGTATATTTTTTACGATTCTCTCCCATATATAACTCAGTACGACTTATAAAACCCGATTATTCAGAGCGAGGCGGAGAGAGAGAGACGGAGACAGAGAGAGGAGAGGGAGAGAGACAGAGACAGAGAGAAGAGAGATCAGTAAGTTTGTTAATAATCTACTATTAGCCAGGCAGAAATGTGTGCCATATTTGTGTGGATCCGTAGTCACACAAACAACATGGGAATAATCCGTCTTACCTCACCACACAAGCATGCAATCTCCATCTCAATCCCTTCCTCCCCTGTCCCCACCCTCGATCACTTCCCCATCTCTGTCTTTCATCATAATCAAATGGCATGTACTGTCCTATGTATATATAATGAATGAACACAATGTAGCCTGCTCTATATCAGTGCCACCTCATCATCCGCCTGTAGTTAGGTTGGCCCGCTCTATATCAGTGCCACCTCATCATCCGCCTGTAATTAGGTTGGCCCGCTCTGTATCAACGTCACCTCATCATCCGCCTGTAATTAGGTTGGCCCGCTCTGTATCAACGTCACCTCATCATCAGCCTGTAGTTAGGTTGGCCCGCTCTGTATCAACGTCACCTCATCATCCGCCTGTAATTAGGTTGGCCCGCTCTGTATCAGTGCCACCTCATCATCCGCCTGTAATTAGGTTGGCCTGCTCTGTATCAGTGCCACCTCATCATCAGCCTGTAATTAGGTTGGCCCGCTCTGTATCAGTGCCACCTCATCATCCGCCTGTAGTTAGGTTGGCCCGCTCTGTATCAGTGCCACCTCATCATCCGCCTGTAATTAGGTTGGCCCGCTCTGTATCAGTGCCACCTCATCATCCGCCTGTAGTTAGGTTGGCCCGCTCTATATCAGTGCCACCTCATCATCCGCCTGTAATTAGGTTGGCCCGCTCTGTATCAGTGCCACCTCATCATCCGCCTGTAGTTAGGTTGGCCCGCTCTATATCAACGCCACCTCATCATCCGCCTGTAATTAGGTTGGCCCGCTCTGTATCAGCGCCACCTCATCATCCGCCTATAATTAGGTTGGCCTCATCATCCGCCTGTAATTAGGTTGGCCCGCTCTGTATCAATGCCTGTACCTCATCATCCGCCTCATCCGCCTGTAGTTAGGTTGGCCCGCTCTGTATCAGTGCCACCTCATCATCCGCCTGTAATTAGGTTGGCCCGCTCTGTATCAACACCACCTCATCATCCGCCTGTAATTAGGTTGGCCCGCTCTGTATCAGTGCCACCTCATCATCCGCCTGTAATTAGGTTGGCCCGCTCTGTATCAGTGCCACCTCATCATCAGCCTGTAATTAGGTTGGCCCGCTCTGTATCAGTGCCACCTCATCATCCGCCTGTAGTTAGGTTGGCCCGCTCTATATCAGTGCCACCTCATCATCCGCCTGTAATTAGGTTGGCCCGCTCTGTATCAGTGCCACCTCATCATCCGCCTGTAGTTAGGTTGGCCCGCTCTATATCAGTGCCACCTCATCATCCACCTGTAATTAGGTTGGCCCGCTCTGTATCAGTGCCACCTCATCATCCGCCTGTAGTTAGGTTGGCCCGCTCTGTATCAATGCTACCTCATCATCCGCCTGTAATTAGGTTGGCCCGCTCTGTATCAACGCCACCTCATCATCCGCCTATAATTAGGTTGGCCCGCTCTGTATCAGTGCCACCTCATCATCCGCCTGTAATTAGGTTGGCCCGCTCTGTATCAATGCCACCTCATCATCCGCCTGTAATTAGGTTGGCCCGCTCTGTATCAGTGCCACATCATCCACCTGTAATTAGGTTGGCCCGCTCTGTATCAGTGCCACATCATCCACCTGTAATTAGGTTGGCCCGCTCTGTATCAGTGCCACCTCATCATCCGCCTGTAGTTAGGTTGGCCCGCTCTGTATCAGTGCCACCTCATCATCCGCCTGTAGTTAGGTCGGCCCGCTCTATATTAGTGCCACCTCATCTATCTGACTGATTGTAGTTGAACAAACCTCTTTGGGCCTAATTGATCCATTAGGTTAACTGTAGGCCCACTTCTAGTGACGCAGACTCCCTTTCAGCACTTCTGGTCTATAGAACCTCTAATAAAAGCATAGATTTGCATGATTCTATTTCCTCCTAACATCTCGTTGCCACAACGTTGCATATAGATTTGGGAGAAGGTTGTTCATGAAATTATGGCAACATTTTTGGACGACCCAAATGTGTTGATAGGGTTGCTGGATTTTGTGCACAACAACCCACAACTATATGCTATTTATGTTCATGCTAAAACTCCAAACTCAAAAGTCGATTTTGTTGCAAAAGTTGAAATATACATTTGCTGGGAGTTTGCGGTTTGTTTTAGTAGCCGTCTACTTGACAGTGTCCCGGCCTCCAGAGTACATGGTTGAAACCTCTGTGTATGAAGTCAGGAGGTAAACCTCTCTCTCTCTGCGTATAAAGTCATTTGCCCTCGCTGGTATTTGAGCTCGTGCAAACTGTTTATTTCCCCCATCTCTCTGTGTGGATGAAGTAAACACGCGTTTCGTCCTGCCAACTGACAGTTTACAGACAGAACACGGACACGAGCCGGGTCGAAATGATTGGGTTTTATAAGTGGTAACGAGTAACATACGGGAGAGAATAGTAAAAATATAGAGAGAGAAAGAGAGAGAGCAATTGAAGTTAAAACCTCAAAAGTAGCCAGGGTTTTAACTTTAAAATACTCCCTATTTTTCGTCCATTTACTTCAAATGCTCTCTTTCTCTGTGTGTGTGTGTGTGTGTGTGTGTGTGTGTGTGTGTGTGTGTGTGTGTGTGTGTGTGTGTGTGTGTGTGTGTGTGTGTGTGTGTGTGTGTGTGTGTGTGTGTGTGTGTGTGTGTCTCCCTCTGTCTCTTCCCGCTTGAAATATTTCATTCTCTCATTCGCTCTCTCTCTCTCTGATGGGGTTTTCCTCTCTGGTGGAAGAGAACCATATTGCGTTTCAGGCGCAACTTGTAGTTCTCACAGGGGAGACGTTACATTGAAGCTTGGATCACGGGCCTATAAATAACCCAGGAGGAGAGAGTCACGGGATGCGGAGGGAGCATGAGTGATTTACACGATTCAAACTTTGGCATTTTCCTTGACAACCATCTGCATCTCCCTGTGGCGTGCATCATTTTTACTACTCTCCTATCCATTCTGACAGTCAGTCCCAAATCGCTCCGAAACCCGTCATTTGGCCTTTTTTTAAATTTATTTTTTACGTTTGCAGATCTGTAAGGTGAAATCAATATGGTGGAAAGGTCTTCCATTACACTGGAACCCATCCAGACTCTTCAGATCTGCAGACATTGAAGGGTTAGGGCCAAAAGGAGGGCAAGGAGGCGAATAGGGAGCGGTTCCAAAAGTTTCCTGCATGGATGGACCCCTGGGTTGTGTTCGGGAGGGAGAAAGCAATGGTTTGAAAACGGGGAGCTACGACCATAACTTGTCCAATAAGAAGCCCTCATTTTCATTTTGCTATGCGGTACACACACAAAACACACACCACTGAACACAACCCCTAGTTTCTTCCCTACTCCGCTTCCAGTCCCAGCCAAACATGCACGGCGGCAGCTAATTTAAACGTCACTCGTCATCCGTCCTGGATTCCCTCGTTTACTGGAACCCGGGCAATGGACGTCAATTAATAATGTTTCGTTTACGCTTTTACTTGGAAACAAAAATCAACCGAAGAAGGGGATGTTTAAATGTATTTTTTTTTAAACAGCCTGGGAAGACATCCCCGAGACAAGGTCGAGGTTTCAAGCTCTGCGAGCGAGAGGAATGTGCCAGTGGCTAAATCTCATTGCAAGTGAACAGCCCCTCGAACGACAGCTAGTAAAGACCACGTAGAGAGGGTTTAAGAAGCTTTCGATCAACGACTGCTGTGTGAGAGGTTAAGGAGTAAAGTGATGAGAGATTGTCTCGTGGGTGGATTGTGAAGGGATACGTGAACATACAAAAGGCACAAACGGACAGGGTCCAGGGTACATGAGGGGATTTAAATCAATCGAGGAGAAAGATTGAAAAACAACGAACGGAGTCAGATTGTACTTCATCCCCCTGATGGTTAAGGTTAGGCTTGGAGATGGGGTAATCTGACCCTAGATCTGTGGTTAGGGGCACCAGCTACCTACTTGTCTGACATCATGGTCGAGACCCCAGTTTTGACCCCTCCCTCTCGCCAGCCTCCCTCCCCTTCATCAGCTTGCGGGTTCTCTGCTCACACAACAGGTGTGTAGTGGCCATCAGGGACCGATGATTCACAGATCTCACCGGTAACTATTTTAGCTCCCGGCCCTGGTGCCAGGCCTAAACTTAGACACACGACAGGGATTATGATTATACTCCTATGGTTACACACACACACCCTTGCCAAAGTTAAAATACAGAACTACAAAATATACACACACACTCACACACAGAGACAGACAGACACACATACAAGCACACACACAATGTTAACACAAACACATGATGATGATCTCTCTCACACACCTACAGTTGAATGTCTTAACTTGAGCAAAATGAAGGGCATTCTCTGAATAACTCCAGCTAGATGCCTACCCAGGAGACTGCACTTTGGTCGCCAGCTATTAACCCATTCCCAGCAGCCTGCGTTCATTCAGCTGCTTTGTGTGTGTGTGTGTGTGTGTGTGTGAGTGTGAGTGTGAGTGTGAGTGTGTGTGTGTGTGTGTGTGTGTCCTAGTAGATGATGCAAACAGCTATTTCCAACTGAGCTGCAGATATTTACTGGAACACGGGTGTGTGTGCGCACGCACGTACATGTGTGTGTGTGTGTGTGTTCCCCCAGCCGCGCAGCCTTCCACCACATAAGAAAGATCCCGGCTGTATCATGGTTTAACACAACCCTAAAACACACATTCACAATCCAGTGGTCTTTCACTGTATGAATCTAAGGCTGTTAGGGAATGGCTGAGGCTGTGTGTGTGTGTGTGTGTGTGTGTGTGTGTGTGTGTGTGTGTGTGTGTGTGTGTGTGTGTGTGTGTGTGTGTGTGTGTGTGTGTGTGTGTGTGTGTGTGTGTGTGTCCAAATGGCCTCATTCCCTTTTTTGGTGAACTACTTTTGAAGGGATTTCTACGGGCCCGGGTCAAAAGGATACTGCATGCTGCCATTTGGGACGTAGACTTTTGGCAGAGTTACTCTGTGGTCAGTCTGGTTGAATACACAGAGCTCCTCCCTGCTGTTTCTCATCCTAGCGCAGCTAGTTAACTGAGACGAGAGGTTAAAGGGAAGGTGAGCCAAGTACGCCGGCAGTAAGAGAGAGAAGTGTGTGTGTGTGTGTGGGGGGGGGGTGAGAGACACACGCACACCATAGGCTAAAACAGAGCGGATCAACATAATCCCCTACACACAGAATACAATGGTGGAACGGTTGAGTATAATCTGACCATTTGTGTTCTCTGTAGGAAGACACACACACACACGCCTCCCTATTACTGCGTCCTTCTCACCCACACAAACACCTGGCACCAGGCTCACTCAAAAGATGCTCGGGCACACATCACACATGCAAAACATACTGTAAACACACAATCCCCCACGCATTGTCAGTCTTCTCAGTCTAAAAGTATCAGGCACACTCTCTTACCCTGGAGATGGTGAGGGGCTGGTTGAAGTCCTTGCCGCCAGTCAGTCGGAACCCCCACGGGGCCGGGCCATGTAGGACAACATCCAGTGGCATGTCCCCCTCTCTGTCCCTCGTCTCTGTAGCTGGAAGTACACTGGTGTGTGTGTGTCCCAAACACAGCCAGATTCTCAGAAACAGAGCAGCGGGACGACTTACTCGTGTACCCTTTTAAACTCGCGGAGGGGTGGTGGTGGAGGGGGGACCCCACCCCCTGAGCGAAGTCATTGGCCCCGACTCAGGACCAGAGGCATTTCTCCCTCTCTCGCTCTTTTTCCTATTTTGGCTGGCGACACTTTCCCGTGCTCCTTTACTTCGGTTTGGTCTCGCTCTCTATCACTTTCTCTCTCCCCCCTCCTTCTCGGACGTAGCAGCTCTTTCCCTCTTTCTGAACACGATACTGTACCTGTTACACGTGAACTCAGCCAACTCGTGTAGCGTCATCCTTCTCCAGCTTCGTCTCGCTCTCTTGCTCCTCCTGTAAGCCTATGAACATCCAGGGGAAGAGTGGAGGTAGGCCAGTGTCTGTGAGCGTGCGGCCCACTCGTCTCTCCTCGTCCCTGGGTTGCCTCGGAGCCTGACTGGGTCTCCCACTCCGCACTCTGGCTGACGCTCTTGTCCGGCTGCTCCTGCCCTTATTTGGTCTGCAGGCGCAGCTCCTCGCGCAGGGCCTATTGATCTTTAGCGGTCCCAGAGCACTCTTCATTTAATTTGAGATCTCTCGTTATTTTTCTTTTTGTGTGATCTGGACACGAACCAATCTCCATTCTTAACGTTTCACTCACACACGCTCTCTCTCGTGAGTGTTTGACCGAAACGAGGTCGGAGGCGTTTGCATAACCATTAGTGGAGGCATTTTTTTCTTAATCTCTCGCACTCCTAACAGAAACCGTTACAAAAATATCTAATGCAATTAAGTCATCCGTCAAAACACAAGCAGTTCTTATGTGTTTATGTGCATGACAACAATGTAAACGCACAGTAGACATTGAAGCAAGACAAGCTAACCTAGTATAAAGTTGTCAGCCCTCCCTCTGAGCATAACGTCTGTTTTCATAACGTCTATGGGGAGGAAGAAAGCCAATCAAAACAATGGATGGCAATTTTTTAAAAACAAGCCCAATTATGATGACATTAAAGTCGTTCATTCTCCCTTCGGCGTCGATCTCCTGAAATGGCTAACATACCTCCCTCAAGACGTATCAGTCCGGGTTTGTTTGTACAGTTGCCATGGGGGCAGGTTTTTAGGAAGGAGCTGACTCCTACACAAATAAAGGATGTCTGGGATGGCGCTTGTCTGTAGAAAGAGTGTACACACACGTCTCCAAATACGCTCCTACTTCACATAGAATACTTGAAATTGTCTTGGTCCAACTATACAGTCCAAAACATATTGGGGCAGCGTGAACTTCAACCTTTCCTGGAATATACACACCGTTTACCAATAGAACAAAGGTATACCCAAACGCGCTACAGCCCAGCTTAAACAAAAGGCTCCGATGGGAGACGATTTATGCCGAAAACATAAGCCTTTTTTTTGTTTGTCCCGTCAATAAACCTATCAGATTTACCCAGCAACAGAGGGCTCCTTTGTCTTTATCCTCCCTGATCGTCACCAGTTGAAGTATCCTGGGGCAAATGTTTTTTTTTTTTGTGGATACATACAGCTTAATTGCATACAGTCATTCATTCCTACGTGGACCACACCAGAACATAACTACTGTATAACCACGTCACACCAGTGAGAAAATGAGTCCGCCTGTTACCAGACTTTCCAAAGAGAGAAGAATACAGAAATTATCAGGCAGAATTTATTCGGAATATAGTACCCAGAAATCGTAAAATAAAAGCAGAAAGACTGGTAGAAAGACTTGTAATAAGAATGTCATTGCAATGCATCCATTTGAGTTCACATTCGGACAAACCTAAAAATCTGCACTTGTAGCACCCCTTTCTGATTCAATATATACCACTCCAATGTGAGCCGGGATCCTCCAAAAGCCCACGTCTTCAGTCCAAAACCTTTAAAGTCCCCGAAAGTGGTAGCAAAGGCAGACTAGAAATATTTAAAACATTACATTCTATCCCCATTCAATTACGGGTATCGTACATTCCCTTATACTCAATTTTGCTCTCCAGAGCGGGTATCCCTTATAACACTACAAGGTACCACTTTACACTAAGGTACCTTTCATAAAGAGCACCTTAAAGTAGTGTAACCCACTACAAATATATATATATATTTTTTTGCATACTGTATGGCTGTTTGGGGCGATTGAGGTGGATGTAGGAAAAGGTGGCGTGAAAAAGTGAGAGAAAAGAGAAAAGACAACCCAAACGGATGGTGGGTGAGAAAATAAGAGTTTATAAAGCAGTGGATCATGTCATCGATTTACAGCTCCATACAAAAGACGTACAAAAAAACAGCACCAACAGACACGCAGTGCTCTCACATGCCAGGGCAGTGTTCATTGGGGATAGCAACGGGAAACGTTTGCAACAGAACACGAACATTTGCATTTCTTATTTGACATGTCCAGGTAGTCAGCTTTCTTCTGTTTGGTCCCTAATGAACACGACCCAGGGAAGGGTGAATGAAAAGGGGATGGTGTGAAAAAATAAACGAGAACAAAAGCAACCAAAGACAGAAACCAAAAAATAAAGTAATTACATATTAAGGTGCTTAAACAATTGTTCTGACCCCAGTGTCCTTCCTATGTGAATACATACTCATTTACACACGAAAGAAAAAGGCAAAATAAATTCTTAAAATCACATTCATTGAACACAAAAAGTATGCCTAACAAATGTTATTCAAATACACTGTAACAAGCTATTGCATTGACACTAATCGTTTGATTCATTCCGGACAGTAAAAAGGTCGCCGTCAGAATGATCTAGAGAAAAAAACAACGCCAGGAAGATAACTGTATAATTCAAATTACGCCGCGTATCTGATTATATTCATTTAGAGTGAAGTAAAACATCCCATTTGGACAAAGGCAATGAATGTGGCGACAACATTAGCTAAGTCATTCCTAATACAGTATACAACAGCGATCTTAAAAAAACCTCGTCATAGAATAAAATAACACCATTTCAAAAAGGAGGCTTGTGTTATTGACACCTGAAGGTTTGTTGTATATTGACAAAAGTAAATGTCAGACTTGACTGGGAACAAATGTAGGCTTATTGTCTCGTTATCTTAAACATGGCAAGGGGATTTTGCTGTGGTTGAAATGAGCCAAAAGCACACTTTACCTTAGGCCACTTCAACTAGAAGAAAGTACACAAAGTAAGCTGAGAAACTTATGTTGCTCTATCCAAAGTTATATTTATGGACGGAGACATCTAAATGACGTCAATCAATATTCTTTTCCCACTATAAATATCTTCACATACAAGAAAAGTGGGAAAACGGGTTGCTTTTGCATATGTTTTTCCAACGGTATCAAACTCCCAAAGCCAATTCAATCTAGCTCTCACTTGTAAAATCCGTAGTGTACTCATACATTTCAAGTGAGAAAAAGGATAAACCGCCAAATCCATCGATCAATAAAATCCCAAATCTATAAATATTATTTCCCATCTAAAGTACAAAATGTACTGTAATTGTTCAAACAGAATGGCTAAAAAATAGAATATCGACGATTGCCACTTCCACATTTGAAATAACTCGCCCATATAAGAGTTTGCAAACACTATAAAATGAGAAACTGGAATTGACTGTAGGCCCATAAGAGGGCAGATATCCAGAGCCTTCCGGTGCAAATAGAAGGCTCTGCAAATGTATTTATATGCTTTCAATATCAATATATTTGCCTCCAAACATATCTTACCCTATCCCGTGGTATCCAGCAACACTTTGGGGTATCATGCGTCATCATTTTCACTAGGGGAAATAGGTGAGTGTTCTTGTGTTGGTGTATAACATTTCTGAAGAAGATTTTTGACTAATAACGCTGTGGTTGTTTCATGTTGCTTATTGAACGCTGCTGTGGATAAGAGCATTTGCCAAAGGATTAAACGTTGAAATGTCCTATACTGCTCTGAAAATACCAACCAGCCCCCCTATTACAGATACTACACTTAAGGGGGGGTTCTCTATTGATTTAACACTGAGGAAAAAGGGGGAAAAAACATGTCCAAAACCAAGATGGCTGACATGATGACGTCAAGGCAATCCTGAGTGGCAGTTTATACTTGGCATCTCTAACTCTATCTTTACCATATTTGACCTTTCTGAATGTTACACAATCAACTTATCAATGCAAGTTATTACATTACTGGGTTAAAATATATCTAATAAATCAAATTAAAGCAGATGTCAACATTTAAAGGTGGCCATCTTGTTTGGCTACCCTTCCTTCAGTATCTGAGGTGAAAGGAATTCAAAAGTATGGATCTTCTTCTACCGCTTCTCGATCATTTAGAAAATAATTGTTTAATTAGTAGAATAGTCTCCTTTAGAGTTGGCTAGTTAGAGCTAAAACTAAATATTTTTTTGTGACGTTGTCGCACATGCTTGAGCAAGGCTTCTTGGATGACCTGACGTAGTGGGGTCATCCTAGGGTCAGCTCCACCTCCCCCAATCTTAACCTTAATTAACCATTTGTGGGGAAAGTGACCCAAATCAGTGTCTGGGGGCAACTTTACTCCGGGTTTGCTGTGTCCAATATGGGTTGTGCTAGAGATGGAAGGGTCCAAGTAAGGAGGGTGCGGGGGTGGACCGGATTCATCATTACAGTTTCTTGACGTAGTTTCCTGGAAAGGTTCCAAACTGCTTGCTCCGTCGGGAAGTCCCTTTTTAAAAACACAAAAACAGAGATGCCAATTTTCCACTATGTAGACATCCACGGTGACATTAAAACATCATTATAGGTCGTAGTTGTAAAAGAGAATGTGTTTAATAAAGGATAATAATAAACAATGAAAGGTGTCCGTTTACATACTGTAGCCCACTAGAAGTGATTGATTCTAGAATTTCAGTGGTTCCTCTATGCAGAGGGAACTATCCAAAGAATTGCTGTATTAAATTGTTCATTCAAATATTGCAAAAAAACACAAATGATTCCCTGCACCATTAAAATAAACCCAAGACTGTACATTCAGACCAAAGTTTATTTTTCAGAAGCTGTCTGTGTAGTTAGCAGCATTCCTACCAGACTGCAATGTAATCAACATCCACATCAGGAAATGAAAGATCTCGTCGAGCTAATTGTAAGATTTCACAGAGGCCCCCCCAAAATGCCATTGCAACATGGCTGGACTTTGAGGAAGGAAGCAAATACAAGGACCTAGAATTGAGGGGTCGAATTAATTCTCAGTGCAACCAGTCTTTAGTGGATAATATCACCGCTTGGTATCTGGCTGAGTGGTCAAAATGGATTAGGTGGACATTTCAGAGTGGGAGAGGAAGGCCCTGTTCTGAAACAACTCCTACTCCCTAGGCACTTCCCCTAGCCCTTAATCCCTAGCCCCTAGGGAATTCCCCTAGCCCCTACTCCCTAGGCACTTCCCCATAGCTCCTAGGCATTTGTAAATCTGAGAGGACTGCATAGAGCTAAGTAATGTGGCAGAAATTCCTGCTTGACTATCAGAGGGCAAGGTGGGACCATTACCACATTTCTTATCCATATCAAAGTCTTTTAGATGTATGCCCCAAGTGCCTATAGGCTAACGGTTGTTTCAGGATGGAGCGTGTTGTGTTGTACTCAGGCCACAGGCAGTAGATCACACAAGGAACTCGAGCACCACCTACTGGTCAGAGTGAAGTACGAGTTGAACATAGATGCGATTCAGTATCCACTGCTGCAAATCTACTAACTTGCAGGGCTCTCTAACCCTGTTCCTGCAGAGCTACCGTCCTCTAGGTTCACCCCAATCCTAATCTAGCACACCTTGAGTGGCTGCTGCCAACACACTGACTCAACTCCAGCCACTTTAATAATGGGAATTGATGGGAAATGATGTAAAATATATCACTAGCCACTTTAAACAATGCTACCTAATATAATGTTTACATACCCTACATTATTCATCTCATATGTATATACTGTACTCTATATGGTGGAACAAACTCCCTCACGACGCCAGGACAGCGGAGTCAATCACCACCTTCCGGAGACACCTGAAACCCCACCTCTTTAAGGAATACCTAGGATAGGATAAGTAATCCCTCTCACCCCCCCCCCCCCCCCTTTAAGATTTAGATGCACTATTGTAAAGTGACTGTTCCACTCGATGTCATAAGGTGAATGCACCAATTTGTAAGTCGCTCTGGATAAGAGCGTCTGCTAAATGACTTAAATGTAAATGTAAATATCATATACTGCATCTTTATGTAATACATGTGTCACTAGCCACTTTAACTATGCCACTTAGTTTACATACTCATCTCATATGTATATACTGCACTCAATACCATCTACTGCATCTTGCCTATGCCGCTCTGTACCATCACTCACTCATATATCTTTATGTACATATTCTTTATTCCCTTACACTTGTGTCTAAGGTAGTAGTTTTGGAATTGTTAGCTAGATTACTAATTGGTTATTACTGCATTGTCGGAACTAGAAGCACAAGCATTTCGCTACACTCGCATTAACACCTGCTAACCATGTGTATGTGACAAATAAAATTGGATTTGATTTGATTCTAGTAATCAGCTGGTTGATGAGATAAATCAGGTTAGGCACGACTGGGGTTGGAGCAAAAACCTACAGGAGGGTAGCTCTCTAGGGACAGGGTTGAAGGACACTACGACAGCCTACCAGAGCACTGCACCCGTCGATCCTCCTTAACCTTGAAACTATTTCCGATCTTCTGTCATGACTGGATAGAGAACAGCTTAGCTTTTCAACAACAGCTTAGCTTTTCAACAACAGCTTAGCTTTTCAACAATCAAGTACTGCGATTCTGTGAGGAAAAGGTGAAGTATTTATTCTTCCCTCTTACCGACAAACCAGCCGTCGTCGCACTTCTCCATGACGTCCACGATGTCCCCCTCCTTCAGCTCCAGCTCGTCCTCGTTACGGGGCAGATAGTTGTACAGGGCCTGGAACCTGGGGGGGGTTGGGGGTAGTAGTTGTGGAATTGTTAGGTTCGATTACTCGTTGGTTATTACTGCATTGTTGGAACTAGAAGCACAAGCATTTCACTACACTCACATTAACATCTGTGTATGTGACAAATAAGATCTGATTTGAGATTCTACTGTTACTTACAGGTCTCCTCCACCATGGAGCGAATCCTGCACAAACCTCTGAGACAGAGATAGAGAGACAGAGAGAGAAATAAGTACAGTGTGACAAACAGTTGATATGGTGATATAAATCCACTGCTTTGGAGAGTCACACTTATCATTTCGCTCCATTCCCCTTTCAGATGAGAACACAATCAAATAAACCCCCGTATCCACTCCTTAACAAAAACACACCCAAATCTCATTGCTCAATCCCCCACGAAGAAACAAATGCACTACAATGTGGTCCAACAATATCATGCACTGAAATCCAGGGGTAGCCAACAGGGTATTTATTAGAGAACAAAGACTACATTCCCCACAATGCACAGCTGCTAGTGTCACTCCCCTACCCTTCGACCTCTAACAGGCGACAGACAGGACCTTCGGGTCGCGACGGGGCTACGGGGGGGTTTACCGTCGACCGCGAGGAGGTCGTGCTTAAAAGGAGGCTGAAAGAACCAGAAATGCGACAACAACAACAAGACAGACGGCCGTCAGCCTCCATTTTCAGAAAGAACAAGAGCAGCCATTTTGACCACAGAGAATCACTGGTATTGTCCCGAAGGACACCCTATTCCCTATATAATGCGACATTTTTTGTTACAAAGGTAAAGGTTAGTGCATTCTATAGGGAATACGTTGTCATTTGACACAAAGACACTTCGGTTGCAAACTCTTGAGCCACTCATGCTTTAGGCAAGGGCGGTCTTCCCATGCATACAATGGCATACACCGTTTATTCAGCATAGGTGATTTATACCACCTCTTATAGGCTACACACAATACATCTGAAAGAAGCTACACACACTGGCACTCTCTCATATTAACGCTGGCATACACTGAGCATATGGGCATCTGCAACCAGACGTCCAACATGCTGCTAATTTACACATTGTTATCACACAGCCGCACACACACAGCCGTACACACACAGCCGCACACACACAGCCGCACACACACACACACACACACACAGCCACACACACACAGCCACACACACACACAGCCACACACACACAGCCACACACACACAGCCACACACACACACTTCACTGGTCCAACAGGTGAGTAAATCAAATGTATTAGGGCACAACACACACATACACACAGTTTGTCAGGGTTCATTTGAGTTGGCGTTTCTTCTAAGTTGTTGTAACACAATATGAGCACCTGCAGTGTCTTTTTTTACCTTGATCTTAGGGGACCTGGGCTCTGGAAAGGGTACGAGTGGAGGGGAGGGAGAAGGAGAGGAAGAGAGAGGAGGAGAAGAGGAGGAAGGGAGCGCCTGTTGTGCATCAGGGATGGGGGAGGTCAGAGGAGAGGGATGGGGGGGAGCAGGGGAGACCAGGGGTGGGATGGGTTGATGTGAGGCCAAAAGGGAGGAAGCGAGAGGGGTGGGAGAAGTGGGGGAGGAGGAGTAGGGGATGGGCGGGAGGTAGGGAGGGGTGAGGTGGTGGGAGAAGTGGGGGGAGGAGGAGTAGAGGATGGGCGGGAGGTAGGGAGGTGTGAGGTGGTGGGAGAAGTGGGGGGAGGAGGAGTAGAGGATGGGCAGGAGGTAGGGAGGTGTGAGGTGGTGGGAGAAGTGGGGGAGGAGGAGTAGGGGATGGGTGGGAGGTAGGGAGGTGTGAGGTGGTGGGAGAAGTGGGGGAGGAGGAGTAGGGGATGGGCGGGAGGTAGGGAGGGGTGAGGTGGTGGGTGGAGGAGTAGAGGATGGGCGGGAGGTAGGGAGGTGTGAGGTGGTGGGAGAAGTGGGGGAGGAGGAGTAGGGGATGGGCGGGAGGTAGGGAGGTGTGAGGTGGTGGGAGAAGTGGGGGAGGAGGAGTAGGGGATGGGCGGGAGGTAGGGAGGGGTGAGGTGGTGGGAGAAGTGGGGGAGGAGTAGAGGATGGGCGGGAGGTAGGGAGGTGTGAGGTGGTGGGAGAAGGAGTAGAGGATGGGCGGGAGGTAGGGAGGGGTGAGGTGGTGGGAGAAGTGGGGGAGGAGGAGTAGGGGATGGGCGGGAGGTAGGGAGGGGTGAGGTGGTGGGAGAAGTGGGGGAGGAGGAGTAGAGGATGGGCGGGAGGTAGGGAGGGGTGAGGTGGGGGAGGAGGAGTAGAGGATGGGCGGGAGGTAGAGAGGGGTGAGGTGGTGGGAGGCGGAGAGGTGAGAAGTGGAGAGGAGGGTGAAGGAGAGGAGAGGTAAGCGGGAGAGATGAGGGAAGTGGGGGGAGGAGAGCAGGGTGGCACAATCTGTGGCGAGGAGGAGAGGGGGATTGGGGGAGGGGGAGAAAGACGGGACAGTGTAGGAGAGGAAGAAGAGATAGCCAGGGCTTCAGCTGGTTGTGAGGCAGAGTAAAAAGCAGGGGATGGTGAGGAGGGAGGAGAGACGGGGGGAGGGAGGAGGGTGATGGGCTCTAACTGTGCCGGGTTGCACAAAGTGCTGTGACAGTGGGAAGGATAGACATCAGCCTGGGAAGGGAAGGAAAATGTGACACCAATCACACCCAGTGTCAAACCTTGAGCTAAATCACCATTTCAAAATGTAGGTTAATTATCAAGGCATTTATTCCACATAACCAAGTAAAATGAGCCAGAAAAGGCAAGATGTGAAACTACAGGGGTTTAGGTTCAATTCCATTTCATGACTGAAAAGCCTCCATATATCCAAGCCCTGGTTAACCATGTATTTTTAATTATAATAAGTACATCTTAAATGTATTATCAAACTGTGTAAAACTGCTTGGAATTGGCTTGGGTTAGGTGTTAGCAAGCATGTGCGTATGCTTCAACTTAGTCTGAAACCTGGTCCACACATCATGCGCTACCTCGGTTTTCAGTCCCTCTCTGTGGACAGTTACAGTACCACAGTCTACATCAATGTTCCTTTCTTCTTCCTCCTCCTCCTCTTCTTCCCCTCCAATAGCTTCCTCCTCTTCCTCAATGTACAACGTCATCGGCCTCTGAGAACCCGCCGTCCTCCTATTTACCCTTTTTGATTGGCTGTCCTGCGTGATGGACATGGGCTGTGCAGTCACGGGCCTATGAAACTCCGTCTCGAGGCTAACCCTGCTCTGTGATTCGTTGGTCAGTGCCACGTGCGGGGGTTCCACGGCCGGCCTGAGAACCTCCCCCACGTCTTTGTCATACATGGGCTGATCCAGGATCATAGACAACAACTGATCATAGGGATCTTCCACTTGCTGCTGAAGAGACAGGGGTTCTGTTTCTAGTTCTAGGGATACTGGCTGAGCACTTGGCCTGTACCATGGCAACAAACCTGCGGGAGTGTCCGCCGGCTCGGGTTCAGCGCAGAAGAATCCCCCTCTGCCTGCTAGGGACAGTGGTTCGTTCTGTTCACTGTCTCTTAGGCCCTTCTCTTTGAGGTATCCCAGGTAGGAGTCGAGCACGGGGGAGGCAGAGGGAGAGGAGGAGTCAGGAGGAGGGGGTGGAGAGAAAGGAGGGACTGTGGGGGCGGAGTCTAAGTCAAACAGCAACTGCTTGACAGCCGGGATGGAGGCAGCGAGACGACTGGATGCGTTCCGGGGCGGAGGGGTGAGCCCTCGTTTGGGCGGTGCGGGAGGGGTGGCCCTCCGTTCTCGAGCTTCCAGGAAAGGGAGGAGGCTCGTGGGGATGGGGTACGGCGTGGGTGATACGGGGCTATCGGAGGAGGGGGCGCCGGTGGCGGCCTGCAGACGGCGGGTCTTCACAGGAGGAGGGGTGTGGGGGAGGGGGCGTGGAGCGAGGAGGATGGTGGTGATGGAGGTAAGGGGGGGTGGGAGAGCTGTCGAATGGCTCCGGAGGGAGAGAGAGAGAGAGAGAGTGAGAGGAGGAAGGGAGGGAGGGAGAGAGAGAGAGAGAGAGAGTGAGAGGAGGAAGGGAGGGAGAGAGAGAGAGAGAAGGGGTATAAAAGAGGAAACTTACACACCTGGAGTGGAGAAGGTGTGAGGGACTGAGGGAAAGAGGAGATGCACACAAACTCGCCCACACTGCTCGTCCCTCTGCCATCCAAACCCAACAGTACCCTCTCTCGATCTCACGTCAGGCTATAGCACATACACATATTTCACCAGGCTCAAAATGTTCTACATGCATCTGGGTCCACTTGTATGAAGCCTCTCCGTTAAAGGGATAGTACAGATATTTTTGACATATTTCGGTATTTGTTTCCTTACCGTGAAAGCAGTCTGTGGACAAGGAGGGACTGTAAAATCCACACTCAAATATCCCAATTAGCATTGTAATGCCATCCCTTAGGGTGGACATGACTTCCTCTTTAAGCCACAGCATGTCGACGGCTACTTGAGACGGCATGGTACATATGTAGGTTTCTTAAAGGGGAGGTAGTCGGATCCCTAACACATTTACAGAGCTTAGGAAAGGCTTTACACAACGTCCAGAAAGAGGACACTGTGCAAGTGACAAGACTTGCTTAGTCTTTGGGATTTTACACTGGGTATCTTTAAAGCCCTTTTGACAACTGCTGATGGAAAAAGAGCTTTCTATATCTTTTTGGTGTCGATTGATTAAGACTTAAAAAGGTGGCTTCAGCGATATGACATCATCGTACACAGCGCGGGAACTTGTTGCTCACTGACATAAAAAAACACAACAGAATTCAAATCTGCCAAGACAGACTGTCACAATTGGCTTACTCCAGTTTGGGCCCTCCCCTGAGGCGTGTCCCAATGGTGGCTGAATAGTGTATAACACTAGTTACAGATCTAGGATCAGCTTCCCCTCCCCCAATCCTAACCTTAACCATTAGTGGGAGAAATGCAAAACTGACCCAATATAGGCATCTAAAGGGCAACTTCACCCTACACCAGATAACATGTGGCTAGAGTAACTTTGAAAATCAGAGGACGGGCTCATTATAATAGGTAGAACAGAACCCTATCAAACACCTGTTCCAGCCATTACCATGAGTCATCCTCCCTTTCACCAGCCTCCACTGGTGACTAAATACTGTAACAAGTGACCTGCTCATTGGGCGCTGCACTGTGGCTCCCCTCTGCTTCAGCCTCTGCAGCCGAATGTGTGTGTATTGTATACTGGAGCAGAAGACAACATTTACAGTCTTTTATGGACTAATAAAATCATTCGTCTCCTGTCCCTACCTTGGCGGGCGTGGAGCCCGGTGTCCTGTTGCTGGGGTAGCCGTGTGGGTCTGGGTGGTGGGAGGGGGCGGGGCTCTTGGATGGCGAGCGTTTGACGATGTCTATGTAGGCCACGGGGAAGATGCCCTGCTTGTTGGTGTCTGGGATCTTCCCCTCGTACCAGTTCTGGTCCACCTGTCTCAGCAAGACTACTCGCTCACCCTGCAGATTGTATACGCAGGTGAACACACATGGACAGACGCACAGATATATGTGCATATCAACGCAGGCAAACACGGGAATTTAAGACACTTCAGTGAACAGACATGCACATTGAACCATGCACAAATCACACCAACACGCACAAATTTGTGCACACACACACACACACACTCCTTACCTTGCGGAGCGACAGTTCCACGTTAGTGTCAGCGTTGAAGTTGTAACGGGCCACCCCCTCCCCGATCTTTTTGACGTGTGCTGGTGGAGGAGGCCTAATCGGCTGCTGCTGTTTCTCTGGCAACAGCATCTTCTGTGTGTGTGTGTGTGTGTGTACATGTGTGTGTGTTTGGAGAAAGCGATGGGGGAAAGCAAAGGTCAGAGAAGTAATCAATTAAACTGAAAACTGGGTGATAACACACACACAAACATAATCATTATCATCTGAAACACACACAAACATAATCATTATCATCTGAAACACACACACACACACACAAACATAATCATTATCATCTGAAATACACACACACACACAGGTAGGCGGCAGGTAGCCTAGCTGTTAAGAGCGTTGGGCCAGTAACCGAAAGGTCACTGGTTCAAATCCCCAGAGACGACAAGGTGGAAACATCTGCCTTGAGCAAGGCTGTTAACCCCCAACAACAACAACAACAACTCTCCGGAACTGATTCAGAGGGGTTGGGGTTAAATGCCAAAGACATTTCAGCTGAATGCGTTCAGTTGTGCAACCGACTAGGTATCCTGCTTCTCTTTTACCCCACACACACTCAATGTGCTCTACCTCTATGTAGGAGATGGGGAAGATGCCCAGTCGTCCGCGGTGCTCCCCCTCGTACCAGTTGCTGTCGATCTGCCTGATGATGTTGACCGCGTCGCCCTTCTTGAACGTCAGCTCTCTGAAACAACGGTCACAAGATGCTTCTTAAACCCCCAAAACACCTGTCTCCATGGGCCGGTTTCCCAGACGAAGCATAGTCATGAACCAAAAGGATCTCTATTGAAATTGCTTTTCAGTCCAGGACTTGGCTTGGTCCGTGTCTGGTAAACCGGCAACCAATGATATGTATTGATTATATGTGGCCCGTGCAGGTATTAAACCCAAAACCCGGGTGTTGGCAGCACAGTGTTATAAAGGGAACACGCATTGAGTCATACGGAATCGCCAATGTGACATTGTTAACCAGCCAGGAACTAGTCTCGGGCCCAAACTCGAGGCGTGTTAAGCCGGAAACATTGTGGGAGGCAAGCTGGATGTCTAAGAGACTAGCCAAGCACCATTTTAGTATGAAGAGCAATGGCAGCAACACTCGTCCATGCACGCCTTTTCAAAGTAGGGAAATGATTAAAGATGTGAAGGTAAGCAAGTCACTGCTTTTTACCCACTGCACCATACCAGTGTCTATAGTACAGTATGTGAACCAAGCAATTTTGTACGTTGACGTAGTAAAAACTTCTTTTTTTTTTTAAATACGAGGAAGAGTCCTAGAAAACCAATTTATCTTTTTGATTGAAAAAAAAACACAAAAAAAACCATAACAAATCCCAATTTTCACTTGTAGACACTGAAATGGGCTGGAGATAACGAATATGGAGGTCATTGCCCATAAATGCGGTTAACTTTGGCCCCCTTATTCCAAACCAGTGCAGCACACGCCAAGGTACCCTGCATCTCCTCGCCACACGTGCATTTCAATTGCATTCAGCCACTCTACTCACTTAGCAGTCTGTGCCTTAAAGTCATATATTGCTCTGGCAGGCTGTTTCTGATGGAGGAGAGAGAAGAGAATGAGTTGGGTCATCTGCTTATGGGAGACCTATGAAGATGAGAGATGAGAGAGGGAGGTATATAGAGAAAGGGGAGAGAGCAGTCTTGTGTTACCAGATATGATACAATTAGGTTGACATGTCAAGCTTATCAGGACAGTGAAACGATTCTTATTGAATCAATCAACAACTAGGTCGAGAAGAAAAACAGCAGCCTGTTCAAAATAAAATACATCTTCTAAATAGGAGTACCAGTGTTTCCCCTAGAATTGAATAGACGGGGTGTCTAGCTCTTTGGACCCCACCTAAAAGAATGTGGATTCAATTGAAAATGTTGCAGATTTAATGTGCCCAGCACAGGTAAATAAATAATCTATGGGAAACACTGGAATGTACTGGTTTAGCTAGGTCTCGCGATGCTATACTTCCAAGTCTCATTCACCACTCAGCTATTGAGGCGTCAAAGTTAGTCTGGAAAATCAAAGTTCTGGTTTGGCTACCTCTCTGTCCGGGGTGGCTCGTCTGGTCTGCCCCCCTCCCCCGTCGCTGGTGGTTGTGCTGTACCCCCTGGAGGCATCCTGCTCTGTGAGGGGGGGAACAGGGGTTATCATCAGGGTCAACAAAACAGTGTTACCACGGCGATGGGACGACACATGCACAGCGGCGCCGGGAGGCACGTTCAGAAGGGCGAAAACGTTACAGCATGCTCAGATAGAAATGCATTGTGCAGAAACTGACACGATCGTCTTTTATGCAGAACATCATGTTGGCTCTATTCGTTACATTTCCCATGGGAGGATTCAGAAGGGTGACATGTGCAGAACGCTGCAGGTGGACATGCAACATTATAGAGCTGACACAATTGTCTATTATCCACGATTAAAAGCGGAACGTCTGTTCTACTCAATGTATTCTGTGTCTTAGCGTTCTGTAGCGTTGCGGCCTCCCTGAGTAAACCACGTTGGTATACGTAATGGGCGATGACGTCATCCAGGGAATGAGTGTCGGGCAGGAAAATGACTAAATCAAATAATGAATGAATTAAAATGCATTTTATTTCCATTTCGGGGGAAAACACATGGTTTGGATAGCGTAGGACAGTATGATTGAAAGGAAAAGCATGCAGGTCACAGAACCGGAACAGAACATTTGAACAGAAGAGAACAGAAGGATAAGTCATTTCAACCAGCAAGCACATACAGTGAGCTCCAAAAGTATTGGGACAGGGACAAATTAACAAAAATGGAATTAAAAATAAAAAACTTTTTTTTTTTTTTTTAATCGCTGGACATTCCAAAAATATAA